>NC_056728.1:1923356316-1923561316 GCF_019279795.1 Protopterus annectens | reverse complement strand
CATAATAGGCACACCTCTGGCCATCAAGAGGATAGACCCACAGTTGAGAGTTATGCAGACAGACTGCATTCCAAGTTAAACTAGTATGTACTCACAAACCCGGTAACACCAGTGCTATACAATGCATACAACATCTCTACTCACACTCTGTCTGTAGTTCTGGAACCTCCTACAAATATGTAGCTGGCCTGAGTGTGCATGTTCTCCTATAAGAGGTATTGCTACCTGCAGTCTGTAACACTGATGCCAAACACATCTAGAATGTCCATCATACAGGAAAGGTAAAGGGACCACACCCACATGATGTAGGGGTTTATAGTAAGTGGTTGCCATGACAGTGATAATTGGAAGTACTACACAACATGCTGCATGCAGGTAACAAGTGGAGGACACTGATTGGTGCAGAGGCCATCACCTGATCATGTGCATCACCTACAAAATCCATGCTGCAATCTAGTCAAAGCAGCTCAATCCATTTACTGGAGAGAGACCAAGAGAGAGATAGAGAGAGAGAGAGAAAGCCAAAGGCAAAGCCAAAGCAAAAAAAAAAAACAAAGAAAATAATTACATCCAGCAAACTATCCAGAATAGACATCATTCCCACAACAGGTATGTGAAGCATATATATGCATGTAATTGAATGTAGTACTTGGTCCATAATAATGGGATAGATGATGTGGAATGATTTATATGTGCCATCAGGTGTTGCTGTAATAATAAAACCAAGAACCAGACCATGAAAACCAACCAGAAGGAATGGAAGAAAATTGTAGTCTAACAGCAGTTTATTCAAGCTGAATGTCACAAACACAAACAGAACACGAGTTAACCTAGGTTTCGTCCATAGGACTTCATCAGAACAAGAATACAAGTAACAGCTGGAGATTAAATATCATTCTCATTCACTTGATGCTTCAATTAATCAATTAATGGATAGACCATTTAAAGAAATATTACTATAAATTCAAAATGAATAATTTCTGTTAAAAGCAACAACCATTATATATGTATTAAATATAGGAATAAAAAATAGAAAATAGAATAGAAATAAAAACTCTTGTGATATAAATTACCACAACATTATTCATTGAATACATAAAAAAACATGAATGTATAAATATATATATGCATATTTATGTCTTTCGGCTTTTTCCCGGTTAGGGGTCACCACAGCGGAACTCCGGTCCGTTAATGATTGGCAGTTGATTTTTATGTACCAGCTTGCCAGGCCTGACGCACAACCTTCAATGAAGGTACGCCCATTCACGCATGTCTCCATACAGAAGATGCTCTAGCTGAGAATCAAACCGGACAGCGTCTTACTGTGAGGTGACAATGCTACTGCAGCACCACCACCGAGGTAATATATATATGCATATAGATATAAATATATAAATATATACATATATATAAATATTCACACACAAACCATAAAAATACATGTTAATCATTACTTTAAAAACCTTTACAAAATTCATTAATTTCTTCCTAAAATATGTTTCAACTTTAATGCTTACATAGTCATTTATACCAGGATAATTTTGGGCATCCAATCTTAATTGCCATTTTAATTCACATATGTCCAAGTGGACATCTAGTGTCCTACCTTGAACATCATTCTTAATATGTTGAATCACACAAAATTTAAAACTGTATTCATTGTTGGCAGTAATATGCCTAGCTAAGGCATTAGTAGACTTAAAATGCCTAATGTCAAGTATATGCTCTCTAATTCTTTCTCTAAAATACCTAGATGTTTTTCCCTCATAAAATACTGGGCACTTCTGACACTTAGCCACATATACTATATTTTGAGCGTAGCAATCAAAGTGTCCTGTGATAGGTATAGAATTATTATTAATCTTAATGTAAGTGTCTGTATGTAATATATATTGACAAATAGAACACCTGCCACATTTGAAATTCCCTAACTTTTTACCACTTACAATTGACTTAGCAGGAGGTCCTTTTTCCAAGATTTATTTCAATGATTGACCTTTTCTAAACACAAATTGCAGGACACCACCCACTTTCAATCATACATCTCTGTCTAATTTTAGGATGCCCCAATTTTTCTTGACGATCCATACAAGCCAATCCACATCATCATTAAAGGCAGTGATGTATAATAGTGAATTTGATAACACCTTACTGCTACCAGTGTCACAAGTTTGAATATCAATATTCTCATCCATGAAATTCTTATCTTTATCCTTCATTAGTATAGATTTATAAACTCCAGTCTCCCTTTTATGTTTGATTTTGTGCATGACGTTCATGCACAAGTCCTCTGGGTAGCCTCTACTTCTAAACATGCTGACCATGTAATTAATTTCATCCAAAAATTCCTGATGGTCACTAACCATACGGGCCGCTCTCACCATTTGCCCTTTCACAATTGCTCTTTTGTGATGTTGAGGATTCCAACTATCATATTGGAGATAGGAGTTAGAAAAAGTGTTTTTTTCTATGAATATTAGATCTCAAACATTTGTTAAGTCTATCCACAGTCACTCTAACATCTAGATATGTTATTGTGTCATAACTGAATTCATGTGTAAATTTAAGAAAGTCTACCATGTTGTTAATATACCTTATAAAGGCTTCCAATTCATCTCTTCCACCTTCCCAAGCAATAAATATGTCATCCAAATACTGGGTATACAATTTTATACAATGACTATAAGCACTAGTAAGCCTAGTGCTTATAGTCATTGTATAAAATTGTATACCCGGCCATCACCTGATCATGTGCATCACCTACAAAATCCATGCTGCAATCTAGTCAATGCAGCTCAATCCATTTGATGGAGTGAGGCCAAGAGAGAGAGAGAGAAAGCCAAAGGCAAAGCCAAAGCAAAAAAAAAAAAAAAAACAAAGAAAATAATTACATCCAGCAAACTATCCAGAATAGACATCATTCCCACAACAGGTATGTGAAGCATATATATGCATGCAATTGAATGTAGTACTTGGTCCATAATAATGGGATAGATGATGTGGAATGATTTATATGTGCCATCAGGTGTTGTAATGATGTTCAACTGAACAACTGCTATGGACAATAGTGTCTGTCCCTGTGGGTAGTGGGCCATAGCCGTCAACTGTGCAGATCAGCACTGACTGACAAAATGTAAGCCATACTGGCAAATGCACAGGAACACCAAATAACAAAAAGCATAGTAGAATGAACAGAATACCAAACAAAGATTAAATGTATTTAATGCTTTCATCAAATATTACAATTGACTTCTTCAGAATGCCTGACAGTCTGGAAGACCATCTTATATATACATCAGACAATTACTTCATCAATTAATCAGTAAAACACTCATAAATACTTAAAAAAATAGACTACCTTAACTTATAAAATTATTTCCTTCCACAATAAAATGAACCAGTTCGTAGTTACACTACAAAAAATATGTTTTGAATATGAAACCGAAAACCAGGTTATAGAAAAATCACATAATAATAAGTGCATACAATGCTAAAAATCCTAGCAAAAGGACATGTCTGGCATATGGCTGCATACACCACTTGTTTACTCCCACAATTACAGTTCTGATTGAATCTCACCCATCCAAAACCTTCAATAAAGACTCTGTCACTCTCTAATATATATTTGCATTTGGCGCAATGCCCACATTTAGTCATTTTCTCAATACCAGGTTTTGTATTCTTACTCTTGGACTCCAAAAGGTTCTTGATACTAGAATCCTTTTTGTATACTATAACAGGAGTGTCACCCACCTTCCCCCCTATGGTCTCATCACTCCTGAGAATTAACCAATTTCTGACCAAAATGTCCCGAATCAATGGGAATTGTGGATTATAGGTGAGAATAAGTCCATGTTTAAATGGAGCAGTTGTCAGAACCCTACTATCTGTAGGTGCACAAAGTCTGGAAATGTCCAAACCTAACAATGGATAGAAATAACCATCCACTCTCTTTTTGGTTACTTCATCAAGTAATGGTTTCACAAAATCTTTAGGGTGCCCCCTATTAACTAACATACTCAGTAAAACATCCCTTTCCTTATAAAAAACATAAATTCTACTGATCATGCGGGCCAATCTCACCCCTTGTCCTTTAATTAATGATCTTTTTTGATGAAGGGGATGCCCGCTCTCAAAATGGAGAAGGGTGTTTGAGTATATTGGTTTCCTGGAAATATTTGAATAAAACTGGCTGTTCACCAAATCCTTGGAAATCTGTATGTCAAGATAACTGATGGTTTCATTGTGGGTCACCATACTAAACTTCAAAAAGGTAGTGCTGGAGTTAAGAAACAGCAAGAATTCAGACAACTGCTCCTGATCCCCCCTCCAGAAAATGAGGATATCGTCCATGTACCACCCATAAAAAGAACAGTTTGACATCCATTCAGATGTAAATACTTGTGACAGTTCCCATTGGATCAGGACAATATTGGCAAAAATTGGTGCACAAGCTGCCCCCATCGCTATACCAGATTTTTGTTTAAAAAGATGTCCCTCAAATGTCAGGAAACTGTTTCCAGGGCTAGCTCCATTAGTGTTCTAAGTGTAAGAATCCTGGTATGAGAAAATGTTGTGTGTTGACACCAAAAATCATAAAACAATTCAATGCCTTCCGAATGCGGAATGACATTGAATAAGTCTTTAATATCAATGGTTGTGAAAATGATGTTCCTGCAAAAGAGTTCTTGCTTGATTTTTTTTTTTAAGACAGTCCCATGAGTCTTTGATAATGTGAGTAAATGGACTCGGTTTTTTAACTTATGGTCCAACAATTTAGCAATGCTAATAGTTTTTGAACCTTTCGCATCCACTATGGACCTTAGTGGGGGATGGGAGATATCCTTGTGGAGTTTTGGGATCCCAAATATAGTTTTGATCCGAGGATGTTTCTGTGTACAAAAATACAATTCCTCCTCGGATATCTGATTGTTAAAGAATAAGTCTGTAAGGACCATATCCACATGACTGCACACAATGTTTAATTCATTGCATGATATTTGTACATATCCATCTCCAAGAAGATGTTCTAACATACAGTCTATGTATCTCTCTTGGTCCATGACAACCAAACCACTCCCCTTTTCAGGTTTCATAACTCTAATCTGCCTGTTGTTAGATACTGTCAAGAAGGCTGGTCTCATCCTCAGTTAAATTAGACAGTCTAATACTGTCTTTTTTCCTACTTAAATCCCTGATTTCCTTTGTACAAATGCCTTGAAATAACTGTAAAGTGGGATGCAATGGAGAATTATGTGTACTTGTTTTTTTACATCCGGCAAATAAGTTGTTGATGGTATAACTGTTTCCAGTTTCACTCACATTAACACTCAAGTTCCATTTACTAGTGTAGAGCGTAACATCTAAAAGGGTTTTTTCTGTGTTAAATTTCTTATAGGGCACAAAATTTAACCCTTTCTGAAACAGGTTTGCCCATTCTTTTGTAACTTCTAAGTTACTTAGATTATAAAATTTTAAATCCTGGTGGTCATTAAGTATAATAGGGATCTCACTGTTATTACTTTCTAAAACTTGCCTTATCTGGTCTGTTGCCAGTTCACCCATCTCCCTCTCCCCCTCCCAGAGTAATTCTGGGGTGGATGATGCTGGTCCCTCTGGTAACCTACACTGGATTGTCTCCTGTGATTGTACCTTTGTTTTTGGATCCTCTCTGATCTCCTTAATGGTTGACCTAAAGGGATGGGACCTGGGTGGTTATCCTCACTAAGTTGCAAGTCATCAGTTAATTCATCAAAAACTTCATTATTAACATTAGAATGAGTCTGTACATTATTGTTATTACCACTAGAGACTAAAGGATAGGCAACACCTGCTTCGTAATCTTTGGCATCTCTGTCCAGTCTTTTACTCTTTTTTTATCTTAATTTTCTCAACAATCTTGTCAATGTTAAAAAACACAGCATTGTACTCCTTATGCATATTACAAAAATCCATGTCCTTTTTCAAAAAGCATCTAATTTACTTACAGAATTTTGTAATTCTTCAAATTTTTTGCCATTCTCCCTTATCAAAACCTGCAGTAACTCACAGCCTTGTAAGTTAAATAAGGTGACCAAATCTTTATGCAATTCAGAACCATTTAAAATACCATTTGGAAAGCGCCAGTACCTTAACCCTTTAGGGACTTGTTCTCTTTTCACACATTCCCTAAGGTACTGGTTTTCTATTTGTAGTTTTTTCTTTTTTAAACTGTCCTTTTCTAGATTTTTTAACATAGAGCTTCCAGTACCTTGATTAGGGTTTCTAGTGTCTGTATGGTGAAACCCAGTCATGTCTCTGTTAATCCACTCAGTTAAATTAAATTTGTTACTTGTATTTAACCAAAAATCGCCATTGTCCTGGTTCTGGCTCTGCGATAATATAGTTCCATTTAAAGCGGAAATTCCACGTGTTGCAGCATCACAAATGTTCGTGGCAGCCCTATTTCCTTGTCGTTTTGGACTGCCTTGGCCTGGTGGTATGTTAAAAAGGGTGTCCTGGGATGTAGTAGTCGATGTCAATAAACAGTGATTAAAATCGCCAGTTAAACCGTCAAGCTTGTTTCTCAAGCCAGGTTTGTGAAGCATATATATGCATGTAATTGAATGTAGTACTTGATCCATGATAATGGGATAGATGATGTGGAATGATTTATATGTGCCAACAGGTGTTGCTGTAATGATAAAACCAAGAACCAGACCACGAAAACCAACCAGAAGGAATGGAAGAAAATTGTAGTCTAACAGCAGTTTATTCAAGTTGAATGTCACAAACACAAACAGAACATGAGTTAACCTAGGTTTCGTCCATAGGACTTCATCAGAACAAGAATACAAGTAACAGCTGGAGATTAAATATCATTCTCATTCACTTGATGCTTCAACTAATCAATTAATGGATAGACCATTTAAAGAAATATTACTATAAATTCAAAATGAATAATTTCTGTTAAATGTAATAACCATTATATATGTACTAAATATAGGAATAAAAAATAGAAAATAGAATAGAAATAAAAACTCTTGTGATATAAATTACCACAAACTTATACATTGAATACATAAAAAAAACATGAATGTATGAATATATATATGCATATAAATATATAAATATATAATTATATATAAATATTCACACACAAACCATAAAAATACATGTTAATCATCACTTTAAAACCCTTTATAAAATTAATTAATTTCTTCCTAAAATATGTTTCAACTTTAATGCTCACATAGTCATTTATACCAGGATAATTTTGGGCATCCAATCTTAATTGTCATTTTAATTCACATATGTCCAAGTGAACATCTAGTGTCCTACCTTGAACATCATTCTTAATCTGTTGAATCACACAAAATTTAAAACTGTATTCATTGTTGGCAGTAATATGCCTAGCTAAGGCATTAGTAGACTTAAAATGCCTAATGGCACGTATATGCTCTCTAATTCTTTCTCTAAAATACCTAGATGTTTTTCCCACATAAAATACTGGGCAATTCTGACACTTAGCCACATATAATACATTTTGAGAGTAGCAAACAAATTGTCCTGTGATAGGTATAGAATGATTATTAATCTTAATGTAAGTGTCTGTATGTAATATATATTGACAAATAGAACACCTCCCACATTTGAAATTCCCTAACTTTTTACCACTTACAATTGACTTAGCAGGAGGTCCTTTTTCCAAGATTTTTTTCAAAGATTGATCTTTTCTAAACACAAATTGTGGGACACCCCCCACTTTCAATCATACATCTCTATCTAATTTTAGGATGCCCCAATTTTTCTTGACCATCCATACAAGCCAGTCCACATCATCATTAAAGGTGGTGATGTATAATAGTGAATTTGATAACACCTTACTGCTACCAGTGTCACAAGTTTGAATATCAATATTCTCATCCATAAAATTCTTATCTTTATCCTTCATTAGTATAGATTTATAAACTCCACTCTCCCTTTTACGTTTGAATTTGGGCATGACGTTCATGCACAAGTCCTCTGGGTAGCCTCTACTTCTAAACATGCTGACCATGTAATTAATTTCATCCAAAAATTCCTGATGGTCACTAACCATATGGGCCACCCTCACTGTTTGCCCTTTCACAATTGCTCTTTTTTGATGTTGAGGATGCCAACTATCTTACTGGAGATAGGAGTTGGAAAACATGTTTTTTTCTATGAATATTAGAACTCAAACATTTGTTAATTCTATCCACAGTCAATCTAACATCTAGATATGTTATTGTGTCAGAATTGAATTCATATGTAAATTTAAGAAATTCTACCGTGTTGTTAATATACATTATAAAGGCTTCCAATTCATCTCTTCCACCTTCCCAAGCAATAAATATGTCATCCAAATACTGGGTATACAATTTTATATAATGACTATATGCAGTAGTAAGCTTTGGTAAGGCTTTCAAGATTAGTGAGTGAAGACACCCTTTTTGAAAAATAAATTAATAGGTTAGTTAGTATGTTTCAAGAGCGGGATTATCCTGTTGACATTCTGCGAAGAGTACGTACTGAAGTAGAATCTAAAAGGCCAACAGCATTTAAACCCATATTGAAAGGTGGTTTATTAAAAACACACAGTAATGAAACATTCAGTAATAATGGTAGTGATGACCATTCCAGAAATGCCATGATTTTACCATTTAATCCTATGTTTGACCACATTAGATTGATTTTAAAAGACACATGGTCGAGTGTGTTCAATAATGACATTACTTCCATATTAGGTACTACACCAAACATCATTTATAGTCGAGGTAAAAATTTAAAGGAACTTATGGAAATTGATAAGGGAGCAAGTGTGTTCAAAAGCTCCAGTATGAATAAATGTGGGGCTTGTATGGTGTGTAAGTTTATTAACAATGGGCCATATGTAACAATTAACAACTTTGGTAGAAGTATTAAGTGTCCAGGACATGTTAATTGCAACACTAAGATGGTAGTTTATGCAGCTACCTGTTTGAGTTGCCCTGCATTCTACATAGGAAAAACCATTAGAAAATTCAGGTTAAGAATAAAAGAACACACAAGAGATATTAAAACAACAAATCCACCAATGCCTTATATTTACACAGTCAAGTATGTACCAATTTTAACAAATTTATATTCTTTGTGATTGATAGGATACCTTATTATGACAGAGGAGGTGATGTCAAAACATTACTGGAGGTAAAAGAGTGTTTATGGCAACTAAGGTTGGATGCCTCTATACCTCCAGGTATTAACGATCATATATCAATTGCTAGCATTTTAAAGTTAAAGTCTTACTGCATTTAATGTTTTGACTGCAAATTAGGCAGTTTGGTATTATATAATATGTCTTTATAACATTTTAAATGTTTAGTTTAATATTCACAACAGTTCATGGTTTTTATGCATTATTGAACAAAAACCTGTTGTTTGAAAATCATCTATTTAACTGGCTGGCATTGACTATAATTATTATATTTACTCAGCGTTTTGCAACACAATCTTTTAAGTATCTTTAACTTGTGTGTGTGTACTGCAGCTTTAACCAAGATGTACGAGCTGTAATGCCATTTTAGAATGCTATTGGTTAAATCGGGAGGTGTGTGTATGACGTAGTTTTTAAATAACTTTTTCCTATGGTACTTTGTATTACTCTGATGAAGCCTTTGGTATTTTACAGGTGAAAGCGCTTAGTAAAACTTAGTTTTTACATTTTCTTCTATTTTAATATTGGTTGCTATTCTGTGGTTCGTTCAATAAAGCAATGTTCGAGTTACGGAATTACAGTCCGTTTTTTTTTTCGTTGTTGTAATGATGTTCAACTGAACAACTGCTATGGACAATAGTGTCTGTCCTTGTGGGTAGTGGGCCATAGCCATCAACTGTGCAGATCAGCACTGATTGACAAGATGTAAGCCATCATAATGTGTGTTGCCTAATGGGAAGTATGTATATTACGTCACCCATAGCTGGTGATGGAAGTAATGTCATTATGATGGACACGTGGGATCCACAGCCCACCCATTGCAGGATATTCAGGTTAACCTGTAATGTAGCATGCAGGAATGCCATAGGTGTGTAATAGGGTTACCTGCAATCTGGTCGTACATATACTCCCCTAATGTCAGGCTATGTCCGTATGTGGCAACTGTCTGTGTTGTAGCAAGACAGAACAGTGCAGCTGTGCAGGAAGGTGTGAGATTGTGGACCTGGTGTGTTAATGTACCCCCATTATTAGTATGTATGTGTACATATGTATATATATATATATATATATATAATATATATATATATATATATATATATATATATATATATATATATATATATATATATATATATATATATATGTGTGTGTGTGTGTTTGTATGTATATATATAATCTACATGTATGTCCACACATATACAGATACCAATGTGTAGATATATATATATATATATATATATATATATATATATATATATATATATATATGAGCATATATATAATCTCATATCTACACATATATAGCTATATACCTATATACACATGTTTATACGTATACAAACAGACACATAATCATATATGTATGTAAATACATGTCCCCTATATTACTACCACAGTGCTGCATGCTATGTGTGAGGAAACAGCTTACATAGCAATACACACAGATATCTACAGCTGGCAGTGTGTGCAACATGGATGGGTATGTCACATGTGAACCCCTTGTTGGGACCATATTGCCCTTTTCTGTGAAGCATGGAATAGGAATATGGGGAAGTATGGCAGGTATAATTGTGGAGGTGTTCAAGGTTGGTAGATATAGAGGACAGTCTACAGGGGTGGTATGTGACACATGTGGTGGATAAACACCCTGGATGGTGTGTGTGGTCTGTGTTGTGGATGGCCCATGGGCCCCAATATGGACACAATGGGAACAAACCTCCCACCCACTGCTACTCACAACAGCAGTCCACATCCTGAAGATGCCTGGCCTGGAGGCAGAGCAGGAGGAACGTGTCGGCCCTGTGAATGTGTACTGGGTGCCTCAGAGTGATGTAGCACATCCCACATGTGTCTGTGGAGCCCGTTATGGAACAGACCCTGGACCTGCCCTCAGGGGACAGGTACATGTTTGTGTGTGCCCCCAGGGAGGGACAACATCCCCTCGGTTGGTTCCACCTGACGGTATTGTTGGACCAGTACATGAGGAGGCCCCAGGATGGGACACACATGTGATGTGGCTGGGTAACATGGGCAGATGGATTTGGAGAGGTGGTTCTGCTGGGCAATAGTACATATACATGCTATTGTGTCACTGTTATAGAACACATGTTGGTAGTAATACTCTACACAATCCCGGAACATGTCCATCAGCATGCATAGATATCCCCAATAACTCAGAATGTCAGATGTGCAGCAATCACAAAGCAGTCATACCACAGGCATATATGGAACCATAGTGGCCCAAACAATGGCATGCAGGTGAATAGTCTGTACCAGACCAGCAATGATAGTGTCCACACAGGGAACATGGCTACAAGCATATAGCACAAAGTGTAGTACAATACGATATCTGTCCCGCCTACCTAATGAGTTGTGTGTACAGTTTGTTGTTGTTGATATGGTGGGGGGGGGGTGACAGAGATGTATATTAAGAACTGTGATAACCTTGCTCTATGAGTTGGTCAGACATCTTTCCATCATTGTCTTTCAGCCAAGATGTCACATGCATGGCTGCCATCTTATTCAGCTGCTGAAAATGTAGTACTGCTCACCTGTTTAATCCAGCACTAACCTGTCCTGTTTGGCCAGGCCGCCCATGAGCAGCAGGAGTGGACCGCTCTGTGGAATGACCTAGTCCACAGGGTCAATGATGTCGGACTGCACAACTGCAGTTATGAGCAGGTCCAGCATCATTGTTCTAACCTGCTTCGCAATGCCCATCAACATACTGCTGCAGTCTGGGGGATCACCTCACCACGGGGTGTCATGCCATCCTTTCCCCCCTGACATGTGTTGAGGAGCTCCTCGCCAGCCTTGTGGCACCTTCCCTTCTGTACAGCCAACTGCTAGACACCACTGTGGAGGTGGGTGCTACCCACACACTGGCCGAGGAGCGTGCAGGTAAAGCCACAGGGCACATCAGTAGACCAATGTTGTGTATACATCCGCATCAGTACAGGTAGATCATGCATATCTGACATGTCATAAACATATTGTATTGCTGCATAGTAGTGATAAACAGATGTCCATATGTGGTAGTTTTGTGGAAATGTACCATTGATGTATTGTAATACTGTACCCACCCTGTAGCACTGCCACAGGTGGGGCCACTGACATTGCATTTCTCACCCTCTTATGTAGGTCCCCCTGGGATACCACCAAGGCAACAGCCTGTAGCTGGTGAGTATGGTTTATGTAGATGCTTGCCAACACACCAGGCATGTAATGGTGATGGTATATTTCATGCACACATCTAACACACCTACCCAGAATGCATGCTGTACATGTGCACGTATTGTTGCTGAGAAATACACGGCATCACAGGGTGACCATGATGGAGTATTTAAAGGGTATGTCAGACACCTGCATGATAACTAACATTCTGTCATAGCAGAATCTGTCCACAGGGAATAAAAAAATGGTGGGGGACATGGCCTACAGTAGGGATATGTTTGGAACAACACCCCATATACAGTGCAACACCAGTGTATATACCTGTAGGACAACAGCAAGTGTTGCAGAGAAACACTATGGCAAAAGGTATTACAGTAGTCCACATTATCAGCTGGGACCAGGCTTTAACGTGGTGTTCAGTGTATGAGACATTGCAAAGTGACACACCTGTGTAGGACTTACTTGTGATGCATAAAACACCAGTGCACTGCAGCAGGGATCCTAAGGATGCTAAGAATGGCTGTAACTGCACATAGTCAGGTTCAGGACTTGTGGCATATGCAACCCTACCCCCACAGCAATAGTGACGGCAGTATGTGAACACCAAGGGATGTGCACATGAATAGACCTTGCAATCATGCAGATTAGGAGGACACTTGTAGGGCAGACTGAACATACACTAGCAATTGCAGATGGCCCATGCTGGTATACCCACATCAGGAGTAGTAACTGCTGTAGTACACACAACAAGAGGTGCGACAAACCATTATAGCACACATATGTCCACACGGAGTGTATGCATCGCAGTCAGCATCCACATACCTAACACATTCCGTAGACAATGCATGTGAAAGTACAGGACATATGTCACATATCGGGCTCATGTACTGTTAAGATATGCAGTGATGTGGTCCCAATGCAGATCATGGATGGGTGCATCATATCAAGAGGGGTGTGTACACTCCCCATAACCATGGTATGCTCTGATGGTTGTTAGTGTAAGAGTATTGGATTGGTCATACATGGTCCTCTGCTGTTGAGAGCTGTAAATCAGACATCAGGCATTCACAATTGACATCTGTCCACATATCATCCCAGGTATGTGTTGCTGAAAAACATAGGGGCTGTAAGCATTAAAGCTGACATAACTGACACAGCACTACACATTCCGCAATAAGTTGTACCAGGGGAAGGGGCATCATCTAGTGACACAGTACATGCATCACACACATGTATACTGTTACTAGCATGGATTGACTATAGCTGCACTGCATGCTGTTGTGTACCATATTTCTGCATGTTGACAGATGGGCAATAGGAGGACTGTGTGTACTATCATTGTGCAACCTCATCTGTATGTGTGTGTGTGTGTGTGTGTGTGTGTGTGTGTGTGTGTGTGTGTGTGTGCATCCTGGTGTTTAGTTAGTTTGTCTGTAGGGTCACTCTGATGAAGTGGAGGGAGGTTGATGCATGTAGGATGTGTGTGTGCATGTGTTTGTGTGGGTGGCCATGTATGTACATGTGTGATTGTGGGGTGTTCATACAGCAGTACTTCCCTTTGGGACCATGCAGTACATGGACTGCCACATTACACACCAGGAATACTTGCCATGTATGTAATCACAGGACATCTGATAGTATAATAAGGTCTGTAGCATGGAACAGGCATTGAGAGATAAGGTAGACACCAGGTATACCCTTAATATAGCATTCAGCAGAGAGGTGATCTACAACCCACATATGCAGCACTACAGATGCACTGGGGAAGTACTAGTCAACACCAGGGAGTGTATCCATAAATTACAGTTGTCACATGATAGGCTGATTGAGCAGCATATCTGGCATGTACTGAGCAATACATACACATGACACACCAGTGTGTGATATTATGGAGTGAACATAGTAGCCCACACATATAGGAGCCATGCTCATGATGTCCGGACATACACAGGGTGAACACTGAATGACAGCAGTGAGGCCATCTAACACCACTACACATATGTCAGGTAGGTAATGTAGTAACAAGTCTTGTTATGTGCTTACTTGTCTAGGCATTTAGATGACTGATATGTTAATGAGTGGTATCAATGTGTGTATGTTACCAAGTGTGATGCAGGATGGGGAACACATGGAAATATATGTGGGACTGTCTGTAAAGTCACGGACAGGTAGGCATTATGGTTTTGTGTGTGTGTGTGTGTCTGTGTGTGTGGGGGGGGGAGTGTGCGTGTACTGGAAGGCAGTGTTGTATGGTTTTAAAGTGTGTTTATTGTTTTCCGCCACAGGTGGCAAGGTGGGTCAGAGTCCCTCCTGCATGCAGTCTGATGTTGGTGTCCATACTGAAAGTGAAGATGATGATAGTACTATTGAGGCACAGGTGGGGTTGTCAGGGGCCAAAACAGTGCCATCATTTGACATCTTCCTTTTAACCACCCCAACCCCATACACAGTTTCAGTGCCTATACATACCCCATCACCAGTGACCATAGAGGAGGGTCAGCTGGCATTCAGTGGCTGCACACAGGAAAGTGTGGTAACCATGCCTACTGTGTCTGGTTGCAGCAGGCATAGCTGGATGTCCAGCAGGGCACCACATAGGTAGATGTACCAGTGCTCATAGTAGGGTCACTGGACATCATGCCCCTGGCAGAGGCAACATAGCTGGTACCAGCAGGTGCATGTTTCAGGCTGTCATGGAGGTGCAGGCACATACAGAAGTTTACACTAGACAGGGCCTGAGGCTTCAGAGGGTTGCTCTCACATCTGCAAGTGACAATGCCCATGAACTGGCAGGTGCCATCTGTGTGTTAACTGAGTTTATGGATAGATGGTCAGGTGAGATGATAGCCTCATCGATTGTGGTCTGTCCATGCTTGAACGTGTGGTGGGAGTGCATCAATGGCTGCGTGGATGTAGGCCAGCAATACCAACAGCTAGCAGTCAACATGGATGGGCTAAGACACCAAGGGGGTCCCGTAGTGGTAGTACCAGCCCCAGCAGTGTGGGGGAGTACTGTCCACACCACACCACAGCAGGCCACATGCACATGGTCCTGGTCGGTCCCAGGAGGGGCCTGTTACCAGCAGACATTTTTCATCAGCAGGTGAGAGTAGCACATTGAGGCCTGTACCTGGACATGCCCATGGAAACCCTGGCAGGCACAGTCCACATGTCCATGGCTGGAGGTAGTGAACTGCACACCCTGCCATGCATGGTCTGCAGCTGTCCATAAACATCTGTGTAGGGCAGCCACATGGTGAGCAGAACTGTGTGCCTGCATACTCACACACCATACAAACACATCTAGGGCAACCCCATACCTACACACACCACAGCACTACGCCCAGCTCATCACAGTACACACCTCACCGACACACATGGTGTCAAATGTATGGCCCACCCTCGGCCTCTAGCAAACCAACATCAAACCCTATGCATATGATGATACCTGTGCCGCATCCCTGTCATCCATACCATCAATGCAGGGACAGGCTAATATGGTTCTAATGCACACAGTGACTGTACTACAGTGTACCACAGTACTGCAGTGTAACATGTAAGGAGTAAAGTATAATGCATATATGGCAGGTAGTGTAGCCACCCAGCAATAATGCATTATAGCTGTTAGTAACACTGGTTGGTTGTGGTCTCTATAATGTTATCCATTTGTGTTGTATGTGTACATGTGTCAGCACAAGGATGGTCTTCAGTCATATTCCACAACGGGGTATGGCACTGTGGTGACACCATGGCTGTGACATATCTGGGATACAGTTGAACACCTGTCACAGGTTACTAAAATGGTTATTACCAGTGCCACATGGACAGGTGACACTCTGAGGCATGTATACCCTGCAATCTGATGTAGACCCATCCACATACATGCACACTGTTACTTGACAACACTGGGACTAGACCCTTACCTAGCTATGTAGTGATAATGAAGTGTGTGGCTTACATTGCACACACCACACAGCATCTAGGGTGAGGTGTGTCCCAGGTTACACGTTACATGCAGAACATCCCCAGACATGTACAGTATGCTAACAGGGATGTAATGCATGTATATGGACAATATGCAGTGTGCCATACAGTCATATACACATTAACAGACACATAACAGGCAGACACACATCTGAGATACCAGGGCCTATTGCTGCTAACTAACTTAATCATGTGTCCAATGTGTTACAGGTAGGCTGCACACCGCACATGCATAACTGGCCTGGATTGTGGTATTAGTTACCTGTATGGTTGATGGTGATAGTGGTAACCATAATGTGGTACATGGGACATATACTGGGTGTACCTTGGTGTAATGACAGTGTACACAGCAACCACATATCCCAGTGGACATTGTACTCCCTGAAACCCATGATGACACTCTGCCATACCCACCATCACACATTGACCACGACTGCAATACAGCCCATAGTATACCCCAATAGTGGTACTACAGGGATATGCATCTAATGCACATGTCACATGCATAGTAGGGTGTTGCATTGTCATGCCTCACCTATGGGCAGCAACAACACTATCTGTACTACTGTATGGCAATGGGTGCAGTACTCTACAGATATAAAGATATGCACAACCACACAAACAAGCCAGACCACAATGGGTATCCCATGCCTATCAACCCATTTGTAAAACACTGTTGTGCTGGTACTGCAAGGATTGTGTAGGAGACCTGTACCCAACCATGTTCTGTTGACTGTGATAGTGTAGTGGAGGTACCTGTGGCATGTGGTGCATACAAGGTGACATCTCCTATATGTGCCAGTTCTTACACAGTTGGGCAGACATAGGTTCATAGGTTCATAGGTTTATACTAGGCTATCTGCCCTAAGGCATTTATAAGCCTAGCCCAAATGTTTGTAGCACGCCACCCCTTATATAAATGAAAAATACTGTGCCCCATAGTTTGTGTTGCCTCTCTGTCCAGCAGTGACAGATTCATTTTCCGAAGTAAACCCTCTCCTCCCACCATCCACAGGTCTAGATTTCTCTTGAGCAGAGTCAGCGAGGTGCTCTGCCTCACATGGATTTTCAGCATATACCACATCTCTGGTGATAAATCTGATGAAATTCCAGCCACGTCCTATATATTTATATCCGGTGTTAAGGTTTAAGTCGCTTTTTGATGGATTTGGTTTTTGGATGGGAATTTGAGTGAGTGGAGCATGTCCATTAATTCGTGTTGCCTGGCGCCTTGTCACCTCTGCACATGTCACCTCTGAGCAGGCGGTATCTCGACTTTCTTCAATCTGGCAGTCTCTGATCAGGCGGCATTCATGTCAGTGTCAATCAAGCGTAGGTTGCATGTACATACTCCACTGGATACCTGCCATCTGCACATCTGTACAGGGACTGACAGTCATCAGCTTGGCAAGTAGCTATGCAGTAGGATGAGTGTGTTGACAGATAGACATTTGACAACAATATGTATGCCATAACTACATGTCAGAAGCCCCCACTAACATGTGTTGTACAGACGGTAGTCTACAGTTACAGTCCACATGTCAGATCATTACCCAGTAAGGGGTATATACTGTGTCACAGCTCACACACCAGGGATACAACAGGGAGGCGTCAGTGTCCACCTATGCCTGCAGGTGTGCCTGTTGTTAGGATTATATTAATCACTCTGCTCTTGCCTGGGTAAGCAGTGTCAGCAGTAGTACTGCTGTGATACACTACATGCCAGTGGGACAGCATGTACCCTGGCCTAATACCCCTGTATGTAACACATTAGTCCTCATATACCCTGATATGTTATCAGACTGGGTGGTGTGACCTGGTTACCAGGGCCAAGCCATGCTTAGCAAGTATCAACATTGCTGAAATATAACAGCTGAGCTGATTTGCGCACTGGCAAGTGAAGCCTACACTGTGTAAGTGCCCGTACATTTACCCATAGCTTAGCACCGCTTAGCTTCACGCAAGCCCACACAAACCCACTTAAAGCTGCTCAAAATTGCGTTAACCACTCTGTATCTGACAGCCCTTGCTCTGCCCAGCAACAAAATGAACAGCCCTTGCAGGTCTTTAATCCAGGACCCTGTACACTAAAGTCACAACACTTAACCACTACGCCATGACTACTGTGAAGACAACTATTGTTTTACCACTATAGTTGTCAATACACATATAGAGTAGTATTGAACAATTGCCTTTACTTCCTGAATTGTGTAGTCCTTGTTATTAATATGACTGTTGCATCACATGTTTTATCATAATGTGCACATAGCAGATACGGTGAGATACATCTGGGAGTGTATACACGTATGTATACGCATGACAGGAATATGATTATATACATATAATAGGTCTACCTATACATATGTCTGTATACACATCTGTAGAGTGCAACATATATATGGCCATATGTACATCTCTTCATATGTACATATATATATATATGTGTGTATATATATATATATATATATATATATGTATGTATATATATATATGTATATATACATATATATGTATATATATATATATATATATATATATATATATATATATATATTATATATATATATATATATATATATATATATATATATATATATACATGTATATATACATATATATATATATATATATATATATATATATATATATAGGCGGCCGCGGTGGTGCAGTGGTTAGCATTGCCACCTCACAGTAAGAGGTTCCCTGGTTCTATCCTCAGCTGGGGTGCCTTCTGTGTGGAGTCTGCATGTCCTCCCTGTGGTCGTGTGGGTTTCCTCTGGGTGCTCTGGTTTCCTCCCACATCCCAAAGACATGCTGTAGGTGGATTAGACACTCTAAATTGGCCCCTAGGCATGAGTATGTGCATGTGTGTGCCTTCTGTGGAAGGTTGGGCATCTGGCTGGCAACTCAACATTGTAAAACTCCACTGCCAATCATAAGTGGACAGGTGATCCGCTGTGGCAACCCCTAACATGGAAAAAGCTGAAAGAAGAAGAAGAAGATATAATATATATATATATATATATATATATATATATATATATATATATATATATATATTTATGTATATATAGATACATGTATATATAGCTATATATGTAGGCACATCCTATGTGTACAGATATGCCTAATTATGTTGGTATATATGTATATATCTGTAACTATATGTGCATACATATCTTTTCTGATATACCTACTACTGTCAATATATATGTAGATATCCATACACATATGTGCATATGTATCTGTATCTGTATATGTATAGAAATATATTGCTTTGTGTATATGTATATATCTGAGTGTTTATATGTATATCTATGGACATATACATATCCATCTATGTATGTCGATATGTATATGTGTACATATCTATATAGATATCTGGATAATTATATATGCATATATGTTCACCATATGTCCTGAACATGGAGTGGAGCCCTACCTCAGCCCCTATAGTCCCAACTTTGTAGTGCAAGGGGATGTCAGGTATGTATTGCAGGTATATTTGTAGACTATTGGTGCTGTAATGTGGATTGTCTTCACAGACATGGTGTGTGTGGGAGGTCACATCTGCTTTTATCTTGTGCACCATTGGCTACTGACAAACATCCTAAGAACATCATAGTACAGTACCACTGCTAGCACAGTAATGCTCCTGTGGACTACAGCAGAGATATGGCCAATATATGTGGACAGTCTGACACACTCTGGACAGTCCAGAGGTATACACAGAACCCCTTAGTGCAAGACATGTGAACCAAGCCTGACAATGTGGATGCTAACAGCCATGTAGATGGGTATAACACATATGGTATACATTTGCTCCCATAAGTTATGCATTCACATACCCCGGTCTGTCCTGACACATAACTGCTGGTACACAGGTGCCATAGCCACATACTACACACTAATTATTGACATATATCTGTACAGCATCCCACTGCTTTGTCTGACATACTTGACTGTTATGGTGGCCTGGCAGCAGTACATCTAGCAAGTATCTGGACATGCCATCTCACTGGGTAAGTACACTAAGCTGCTAGGTATGTAACAAAGCACTGTGTAGGCTATAGGCAGACTGGCTCAACACTGGCCTACATTTCTGATGGGGGAATACACATGTACCTGCATATATAGCAGGCTCTACAGTCATGACACAGCACAGAGTAACAGACACCTGTGTGAAAATGCATAACCACAACCAATGTGAATGCAGCCACAACCACATATGGTAAGCTAGCGTAATATTACAGTATATGGACTATCTGTTCAACACCATCCTCATATGTGACACTCACACACTAACCCTACATATACTGGCTGCTACACAGTGTGTTCTGATGCCTGTCTGTGGTATGGGACATCTGTGAGTTTGTCCCTACAAAACATGTACGCCGATAGGGTAATGTACAGTGGAGCAGCATGTAACATCAGATAGAACAGGACCAAGAGCAATGACATCTACCACAGTCTGTACACAGGCCAAGGTACATATTAACAATATACACACTGTGGACTATCACCATAAGTACACAGACCTCAGTACTGTACACACAACCACAAAATGTCCAGGTTATGTCATCACATATAACCCCTACTATACATAACATGCGTAGCATTCTGATATCTCACTGGCTTGTTATCAGATATGATGTCACTAAATATGGTGTATAGCACATATGCACCTTTTACTACATGACATATGCACAAAGGTTGACAGAGTTGTGGCTGGAGGCACAAACACCAGGCCAATATTGACTTGTCGCTGTATTAACTTCATACATTTACTGTTGTAACAGGGTCTGTTACAACATATGTCCTATGAGGGATATGAAGTCAGTAACTCTCACGGATATCACCATCTACAGACTGCAATCCTCACACTACCTTCTGCATTTCACAGATAGGTGCTCTGTGGGTAACACATGAAAGAAAAGGCACCACACACTGCCTACAGATGTGGGTTTCTTCATAAACATAGCACTGACATGACAGGTATTAAAACATGTAGGACAGCCATATCCACACACACTGTGTTAAACCAGCATTACTCCACATGCAGTATAGCAGCACTTACAGTCTGTAGTCAGGTCAGGCACATCCCCCTGCTGTTTGTTGGCCTATTTCCACAGTGTATGTTGTTAGACGTAAATCCCCAATCCATCTGTGATGCTGTTTGCCAAACAACAGACCAAGTTCCTTCTCACAGTGAATGAAAAGGCCCAACACCAACATGATTTTCCTAGATATTGGAGTGTGTTTTCATGCAATTGGCTATGGGAATGTTACCACAGCTGTTCCACATGCAATCCGATAGAGGAGGGCTGCAATTCGTGCAGAGGCCATCAGCTGATCATGAGCATCACTTAAAATACACATGCTCCTGCCTAAGAAAAGCAGGTGTAAGTCTCCACATCCACCAGAGAGGGAGTGAGAGAGGCAGACAGAGGCAATGATAAGTCAGAGAGGGGTGGGAGAGTAAATCTTAAGCATGTTTGTGTCACATATCTACCAGTATAGAGTATCAAACCCCTGATGACTATGTAGTGCTATCACATGTCTATGCAGTTATTGGATGCGCCACATAGGTTACATGTTGAGGAGCCTTCCAAATGTATATGTGATGGTGAGTGACATCTGCGACAGTGATATGGTAGCTATATGGTAGGTGTATTGCACGTGCCTGTCTGCATGAACAGGTGTCAGCCTCAACACAGCCACACTCACAGGGACCCTCACACATTGACACACTTGGTAGGGCCAGGAAAACAACTCATCACTAGTGAGATTGCCACAAAACAGTACTGTGCAGGTATCACATGCACCACAGGGGTCATACAGAGGTTATATGGGAAAAGGGTATATGAAGGTGTCTGATATCAGACAGCATGCTTCAGTATGCCAATGGGGGTTGTAGGGAGTGTGAATGTGGTCATAGGTATCATACAACGCACACACAGACACAGGGTGCCAGTACTGACATGCATGGGTGCATTTCTTCATCGGTGTGTAGAGGTTGACTATGCCAGACGGCTATACAAGGCTAGGTGATGGGTATACCTTGGCATCAGGCCAAATGACAATGGTCTGCAGTGTGGCTCAGGGGTGTAATGTCTGGATTTCCCCACACAGGTGGGTACTGCATTCACCATCCAGTCACCTGGATAACTATTGTGTGTGACCAATGCTGTGCATTGCTTGCCATGTATGTGTTCCTTAGTTCATGTCATGGACGGTGTCTGGGATGTGCTCACCTCCCACATGCATGTAAAGTGACATGTGGAACTGTACCTGGGGTGTCTGGCCCATGTTGTGTATACAGATTGTTATCATCGGATGTGCCAGTCCTGGCTTCATGTGGCAGGAACTGTTAATGGACAGCAGGTTGCTCCTGCACCTACATTGATAGCATGATACCAGTATTTCCTGGGGTCAGTGGCATCTGTCCATACAGGGCATGTTTTTCCAGCATGGTATGTCCTTTTTGGGTCACATTTGATGGCACCACAAGTGTTGCATGTGTCCAGTGGGGAACATAGGGAAGGTGCATTGTCAGCATGTATGTGTCTATTGGACATGGTGCAATGCCCTCTGTAGCCCACTACAATCATACCATGGTTACTATCAGAGGGAAATATGCAGGGTACTACCAACATAGTGGCTGTTGCCTAGGCAAGTGTGTGTGTGTGTGTGTGTGTGTGTGTGTGTGTGTGTGTGTGTGTGTGTGTGTGTGTGTGTGTGTGTGTGTGTGTGTGAGACATGGGTTGAGATTGTTCTCTGGGTAATACAAGGGTTGCTAACTTTGTTCACCTGGCCTTAATGTCACATGTAGGAGTATGGATTTGTACCCCAGCCTCTCGGTACATTGTGACATATATTAGGACCACCATATATGGAATTTGCAAAACCCGCTACACATTGAGTCCAGTTGTTACACACTGACAACAACCTCCACACAGGATATGAATGACAAACACAGACACACACACAGACACAAACACCTGTCATGTCTGGGATTAAAACTCCTACCTAATTTTTTACACTACAGCACTATGCAGTTATAGGGTGTGTCATGGAGATTACTGGAATACTCCTTCCCCAAAGGTGTATTTCACAGTGAATGACATCAACAGGATTGCCAAAGTAGGGCATTTGAATTGTGGTGTGTGTGACTAGCCTAGAATGCATTGCTCCCTACACAGACATAGAAACGCACACAAAAACATCCACAACTGCCATGCATCAGAATAAAACCCCTACCACAGTTCTATATCACACTACAGCATTAAGATGTTATAGGATGCACCACAGGGATTACTGGAGTACTCTTTCCCCAAAGGTGTATTTCACAGTGAATGACATCAGCAGGATTGCCAAAGTAAGGCATTTGAATTGTAGTGAGTGTGACTAGCCTAGAATGTATTATTCCCTACACAGACATAGAAACACACACAAAAACATCCAGAACTGCCATGTGTGGGAATAGAACCCCTACCAGGGTTCTAGATCACACTACAGCATTAAGCTGTTATAGGATGTGCCACACAGATTACTGGAGTATTCTCTCCCCAAAGGTGTATTTCACATTGAATAACATCAGCAGGATTGTCAAAGTAGGGGATTTGAATTGTAGTGAGTGTGTCTAGTCTAAAATGCATTGCTCCCTACACAGACAGAGACACACAAACACACACACAGTTGCCATGTCTAGGATTAGAACTCCTACCTAACTAGTTCATCACACTACAGCAGTACACAGTTATAGGATGCACCATGGAGATTACTGGGCTGCAGCTTTCCGAAAGGTGTATTTCACAGTGAATGACATCAGCAGCCTTGGCAAAGTTAGGAATTTGAATTGTAGTGAGTGTGACTAGCCTAAAAGCATTGCTCTCTGCATAGACAGAGATACACACAGTTGCCCTGTCTGGGATTAGAACTCCTACCTGACTAGTTTATCACACTACAGCAATATACAGCTTAGAACACGCCATGGAGAGTACTGTGCTACAGCTTTCTGAAAGGTGTATTTCACAGGGAATGACATCAGCAGCATTGCCAAAGTAGGGAATTTGAATTGTAGTGTGTGTGACTAGCCTAAAATGCATTGCTCTCTACACACTCACACACACACACACACACATACACACACACATACACACACACACACACACACACACACACACACACACACACACACTCTTGCCATGTCTGGAATTAGAACTCCTACCTAACTAGTTTATCACACTACAGCTGTACGCAGTTATAGGATGCACCATGGAGATTATTGGGCTACAGTTTTCCCAAAGGTGTATTTCAAAGTGGATGACCTCAGCAGGCGTGTCATAGTAGGATTATGGGGGGGGGCAGTGTGTGTGCATGGGCCATAACCCATTCATCTAGAGGTTGACACACCACATGTGGGCACATGGAGGGTTATATTCCACAGATAAGTGTATACAGTTGCTAGATGACTACTTCTTTGTACAGTCATGTTGCACAGCTAGCACATGCACCACATAGTCTGCAATGCTGACAGATACTGGTCGCTAATGTCTACAGTGAATGACATTTACACCTTATGTGGTTGTAGCCATTTGGCTGTGTGCTGAGTGGGACAGGCCTCATAATGGATGGCTCCTTCTCACAGCCACTCTCTTCCACACATCTATGTACATCTACTTTTGGCTTATAGTGTGTTGTCCTTGGCTATGTGTATGTATTCCTATCCACTATGTGTGGAGGGCATGACTGGTGCATACTGAAGAGTGTATGCACTAACATCTGCAAATGCCAAATATGTATGGTCCACTGTTTGCAGACATGGGCATCATTTGTTTGTGTTTGAGCATGCCCAGTATGCCCTTCTGTATTGAATGCGTGGATCAGTTCCAGGTAGTTTGTACTCCAGTGTAGACCTTTTCTACAGGTAGCAAACTGTTTCTGTAGGTTATCCATCGATCATGGCAGGATGGGGACAAACTGTGCAGGGGTTAGTGTGTACTGTAGGTGATCATGTTTGTGCTGCTTCAGCTGCATGTTACTGCTGTTAGCAGGGATATTCAGATGTGTACTGTTATACACTGTGATATTTTCTGCCCTCATGTACTGTCAGGTGAACATTCTTGCTCACAATGATGTCTTGGGGACAAGGGTGATTGCAGCTGTGTCTGGTATTATTGGCAGACACCTACGTGTTCATGGTAAGTTATGCCATTCTGGAGGGGGAGCTGCAGACACTTGCTGCTGGGTCTGTGTATCCGGTTCAGCACCTTGGTACAGTGCTGGCAGAGGATCCCATGCTTGTACAGCCATCGACATGACAATATGGCCTTATCTTGCTGTGGCAATGCCTCACAGCTGTACAGATTTGCACAGGTTATCTAGAGGCAGGGGACATACGTCAGGACATTACCCCTGTTGTGGTGCACAGGGAGGTGTGTAGCCATCCATTTATGTGTTTGCAGCCAGGGATAGTGTATGCACACAGCTTGGTGTCAGACCCTGCACATTTCATGCTGTCCATGCTCTCATCCCCCTGTTATTCTAACCTCTTCCATACATTATGCATACATTCTCTAATACTTTCCCTAAGGGTATCACCCCATCACAGGTGTGTGTTAGTGTTGGTCCACAGTTCACGCAGTGGGATATGGTGGACATGTTACTGTGGTTTGTCCACATGGCCTTGCATATGGCTTATGTGGAGTGTGTTATGTTGTTATTTGGGTGTCCATGACATAACATGCATTGGCAGTATGTGTGAGACACAGGCCTTTGGCAGGGGCCTGTGGGCCATTAGGTGTTGCTGCAGGCCAGATGTGGCAGGCTGTTGCATTCTGTCAGTCCTACAGTCTCAGACCACCATACAGTATATTCCCCTGGGGTGACAAGGTAGGTGTGATAGGTGCTCATGTCAATACCTTCTATCAGTCTTGATCAGGTGGTGTGGATGCTGGCAGGGTGCTACCTACAGCTAGGGACACACCTGCATGGGCCATCTGCACTGCATGCTGCATTCTTCTGCTATTGCCATATACAGGTAGGGTCATATTGTACCCATTCCCCACAGCAGGGATATGACCAGAAAGGTACCTGTGGGCGGTGTTTGTGTGAGCTGGGTGCATGTGTGATATGGAAACTACTTGCATCTCACACACAGATATGCATGAGGCATTCCAGTTATGCTGGCATGTGCAGGTACATCAGTTGTTTCCCAATACATCAGTCCTACCTCCTTTGTGATCTGCAAGTGTTCGGGCAGACATCACCAGTATCCCTTACTACAGGACCAGTTAATGTGATGCATACCTGTATGTACAATTCCAAGGGTGTCTCCATTTCACAGTGACACAATATATACTGTATGTCTAGGGTACCTTCCCCTGTGTACTGCTTGTATAGCTAGCCCAACAGACATGCAATGTCAGTCTTTCAGATGGTGACACATATTACCACCATAAATTTGCAATGGCTTACTGCTAGCATGTGTTATACTGGTGGCAATTGTCTTTGGCACTGCAGTTGTGAGGGCTTGTCCCTGTCATCAGCAGTAGTGGGCAATGGCCACCAGGTCTTGCCTCAGAATGCATACATACTGACCACTCTCACACAATATGAAACACACACCAACCTAACACACACAGTCCTGCATATTGTACAAATGCTACAGCCTATCCTGCTACCTTGGCCACCTCTGGGCATCTGTGCTTCTCTGGTATTATACCTGCAAATACATATTACTACATTTCTACACAGGGTTGTGGGGGGGCACATGACTGTTACAACATGCGTACATCAGATTGGCTGGCACACCAGACCATTACTACATTTCTAAATAGGTTTGGGGGGGCACACCTGACTGTTACTACATGTCTATGCAGGACTAGGGGGGGGCACACCTGTCTGTTTATACATTTCTATACAGTGGTTGGGAGAGGGCACACCTGACTGTTACTACATTTGTACGCTGGATTGGGTGAAGGGGCACACCTAACTGTTTCTACATGTCTACATAGGAGTGGGGGGGCACACCTGACTGTTACTACATTTCTACATAAGATTGTGGGGTGACACACCTGACTGTTTCTACATTTCTACACAGGATTGGGGGGTGCACACCTGACTGTTACTACATTTGTACGGTGGATTGGGGGAAGGGGCACACCTGACTGTTTCTACATGTCTACATAGGAGTGGGGGAGCATACCTGACTGTTTCTGCATTTCTACACAGGATTGGGGGGCACACCTGAATGTTTCTACATTTCTACATAGGATGGGGGGGCACACCTGGCACTTGTACACATTTGCTATGACTGTATTGGTATGTCAGGTACTCCATTTCATTCTGTATTCTAACCTATCATGTTGACTAGAGGCATATCAGTGTACTACAGGTCTTAGCTTTGGTTGACCTACATATTAGTGTCTGAATTTCTACCCTTCAGAACTAACATCCCACTGCCTGACCTGCTGTAGTCTGTCTGTGTAGGCCTGAGGGGAGGTTACCCATAGGCATCATTCAGAGTTTGTGTTTGTCTACACCTGTCTTGCTCACTGTGACTGTTGTTGGGTATGTGAACCTCCTGGACTGGTATGTGTGAGTCATATGGATACACATGTTGCCCAGCACATTTCCTGCAGTGGGTTTTGTCGCCCTGTGTAGTACTGGCTACTATGGTGACTCCGGTATCTGTTACAGAGCTCATGGTGCCACTATGGGTGTCTACTATCTGCTGGCATACCATTCAGCCACCCAATTCCCTTGCATGCTTACATCCATAACATTGATACAGGTAATGGCACATTCTACTCCATTCGGCAATTGCTAGGTTGATTGACTTACCTTGTGGGTGTGCCAGTATTGAGGATGGTGCTGGAGGGCTGCCTATGTCTGATGTGCATAGTACACTCTCTATACATGTTTGAGCACAGGTAGTGTCATGTTTGGCATCCCTTTTACTGTATGTACGAGTCAGAGAGAGGTGTCATTCCCTGGGTCCCTACTGTGTCAGTGTATGTACAATGTGTTGCCTCTTTGCCAGGCCATACTGGGCACGCCTCCATCTGCCTACAAGGGCAGGCTCAGGTTGTTCCTCCTCCTCCGAGTCACTCTGTGCCTGTGCAGGCTTTGGCATTGGTGGGGGGCTGTGTGGCCCTGCCCCATGCTGTTTCTGCTGCAGCTGTTTCCGCAGGATCATATTGTGTAGCATGGCACATACCACAACAACTTGAGTATGTGTAGCTGGTGAGTACTGCAAGGCTCCACCGGATGTGTCCAGGCACTGGAACCATGACTTGATCATCCCAAACACATGCTCTATTATAAGTCTGGTCTGTGCGTGTGCTTTATTATGGCATTCTTGTTCGGGTGTGTGTGCATTTCTGATGGGTGTCATCAGCCACAGCTACAGTGCATAACCAGCATCCCCCACTAGGTGGCCGTAAGGGATGTCCCCACTGGCAAATCTCTGGTACAGCTGCATCAGACGCCAGATGTGGAAATCATGATAGCTTCCAGGGCAGCCAGCACACACATTCATTATAATGCCCTGGGCATCGCACATGACTTAGCAGCTGACGGAGGGAAAGCCCTTTCCGGTTAATGTAGACCCTACCCTGATAACTGGGTGGTGCTTTGATGAATATGTGCGTGCAGTCTATAGCACCCACTACTGCAGGCTATTCTGCTATTTGGTGGAAGAGATGCATATTGCTGGCCAACACCTCATGGGTGTTGAGAAAATATACGTGCTCACCGGCATGTGCTGACATGGCATCCGGGAACTGGTGGAATACTCTGGATGCTGATGCCTCTGAGATCCCCATGATATTCCCAGTTGAGCTTTGGGAGGTACATGTGGCTAGTATTCCTAGGCCTACACATACCTTGGTATCCACTGGGATGGGTTCCCCTCTGTTAGTTCGGTGTAACAGGTGTGGCTGGCACAGCTCAACAATTTGCTGTAGGAGGTCCCTGTCCACCCTATAGTGCTCCACTATCTCTAGCTCATGTAGCCCCTGGAAGGTTACCCAGGGTCTGTACACTCTTCTACGTCTCCTCACTGTGGGTTGGTCAATAGCATTCACATCCTCACCACCCTCAGCCTCTTCCACCTGTTGTTGCATGATGTCTGCTGCAGCCCCTATCATTTTGTTGTTTTGTTTGTTAAAAGTTCCCCACTTGTATACACTGGTGATGTAGAGTATGGGAAAAACAGAGGGGAAGGTGTTTGCATAGTTTATAGTAGTGTTCTGGGCTGGGCTGGTTTGGTCTGGTCTGCTGCCTGTGTAATTGGCTGATTCTGATACATTTCACCTGCCAGCTATGCTAGTTCTCCTAGATTACCTTCCTACTGCTATTTTCCCTTCCCATTGCCTTCCTGTTTAAGCCCAGGGGCGCGCTGTGCAAACACAGTGCTCAAATGTGCACAGAGCTGCTATTTCCTGGTTTGCTTTTTTTTCTTTAAAACTCGGTGCACAGCACGCACACCCACTTAGGCAATGTAAAGAGTGCTAGGCAGCCTCAGACACTCCCCCTTGCCTAGCTGTGCTAAGCTAGGAGCAAACCTGAGCCACAGGGCTCCAATCTACTTACAATATGCCTGACACCCCCCCCCCCATGATGTCAGCTAACTCCTAGGCTTGCACCAAGCTATTCCTGCTCTTACACTGTTGGGAGCTGACCAGCATGCAGGGGAAATCTGGGATTCACTACCATTCCCCTCATTTCCATATGATTGCCTGTTAATGCATAGTTACATATCCTACACTGAGCCTCCCCCTTAGCAACCACTATTCACTGGCCATATTGTCTTCTGCCTGCCATTGGGTTCTTATTTTCCCCCCAATCCCATTTGCAAGCCACTGCCCTACTCTTAAACAGCCAAGATCAGCTAAAACAAAATAAAAGTTGATTTTTTTTTCAAGTGTTTTCCATGCCAATGGCCTTATACTTGGCCATTGGCATGCTTTCTACATGATATCCACCCTTTATTTGGAGCTGTCATGGCTCCGTTTTGTAATTTGCAGAAATGTACTCTGTTACTGGCGGAGTACATTTCTGCAGATTACACTAGTCCTGCATGGCCAGTTTCAAGCTTCCTGGTTCACAAATTCACCTCATTTGCATGGATTTCTCCTGCAAATCGGGTAATTTGCATACATGGGCTGAGTCCGTGCAGGACTAGTGAAGGAGCGCTCGTGCACTCCCCTACAGGTTATTCCTGGATCACATGGCAGACATATTGCCTGCTGGAGCTCCTGCACTAATCCTGCACAACGTGCAAGGCTTGCAGAATCTGGGGAAATAATTAGTTGTGGTTTGTAGGTCTGCAGTTCTTCCTTTTCTTTCTAAATAAAAGTTAGTTGTGGTTTGTTAAAGTTATTTTAGTTGTATAAAGAGGATTTATGTGGTAAGGGAATTACTTTTTTTTTGTTGCTATATTGACTGTGGTTACATTGTTTAGTTTTCCAAGTGAAAGCCTTGCTTGCAAAAACTTGTTTTTGTCTTCCTCTCATCTGTGTTTATTGTGTGTTTATAGTTTGAGATAGGAACAAAACATAGATTAAATTAAACTGCTGATTCTTCTTCTGGCCTATTGTCTGCTGTTGGTAATAAATGCTATGCTAGCTCTTATTTTATCTTTAGAGAAATAAAACATCTAAAGTTATGCATCCCTTAGCAAGACCGTTACAAGTAATTTATTGAGACTTACTGCAGCCAAGAAATGCACAGGCTCTTTGAATTAGCAGTGCTACTTTCTTCAGTGTCATGTCATTTCAAGCAGACTTAGTGCATTATGTTTTGAGTCTATTAGAAGCAGTTGATGTAAGAAGTTGCAGCATTCTTTATTATTTTTTTTTTATCTATCTTTGTTTATTGGGAAAGTCTGACTGAGATAAAGCTGTTTTTAGTAGAGGCCCAAGAAGAAAAGCTCCACATTTAACAACAGTTTAGACATATACATAAAATACAGTTATATGTTATCAGCCGGAATCAGCAAGAATACAAAATACAGGTAAGAGTGCATACATGAGAGAAAAAAATTACAATAGCTTACATAAACATTTAGAAACAGAGTATGTACATAGCATGCATAATATATATACAGTGTAGACCATTCATAGGTTCATAGGTGTGTACTAGGCAAATGGTCCTGGAACCTTTACAAGCCTAGCCCCCCCCCAACAAAAATTGCCCAGGCACCGTGCCACCCAATGTTAGTTCACAGTGCCCATAACCAGTAGGGCAACTGGAATGATCCCTGGAGTGAACTTTCTGTTACCCATCCACTCGTCAAGATTTCTCTTGAAGAGGGCCACCGAGGTGCTCTGCTTGACATGAAGGAAGCTTATTCCAGAATATGGGCACTCTTTGGGAGATGAACCTGACCCTCCAGCATGTTCTGTTAATTGTTGGAATGAAGTTGTGATCTCTGGACCGTGCGGCATGGGGGGGTTTGGAATTTCTTTAGTCGTCGCATTTCAAGTAGGGCTGGGTCAGACATGGCTTTGTAAGTCAAGCAGAGATCATCTCTAAGTAGACAATAAGAGACTGAGAACAGCTGAAGTTTTTTCAGTCTGTCCATGTAGGACATGTGTTTAAGGCCTAGGATCTATGATGCCTATCCAACAGACAGTGCCTAAAAACTGAAGTAGCTCATTTTGTGGGAAGAAATTATTTTTCTACAACATCATTTTGGCTTTTGGGAGACAGTTTTCTGATGAAGTAATAGATGGGATGTTCTTTTCACTGTATATCCTGTGACAGCATAACCCACATCCTCACATTAGAACCATCTATCTAGATAATACATTTCTTGGTAAAATCACTGTTGTCCAAAACCTACTATGCACACAGTGTGAGTTTTAAACCAAAGATGCCCATTCAGCTTTCTCAGACCACTAAGCATTCATAAGGTATTAGCTTTTGCTGAACCCATCAGGTGACAAAGAAGAATAAAGCTGTTCTGACGATTGTACTGACATGATGTTCAGTATGTGGTCTCAGCCAGCCTTATATGTCTACTAACTTTCTTGCCTGAAGCTTCCCCTGACCATGACCATGCATTTTGGTTTACTTTGTGCCAGCAGTATATTTGATAGCATTAGTGGTAAAACTTGCTGCCAGGATAGAATCTCAGACTTCTTGAACCTTGGAAGGATGCGTTTCCCATTCTATTCTTATCTTGTCAGCAGTGCACCTAGTAGTAAGCAGCTTTAAAATGTTGCCCATTGGGCATTGCAGCGCCAAAAGTCAATACCTAGTATTGAAAACAAGCCAGATGGGATACAGAAACTGCATTTTAATTAGAGAAGTTCATTAGGGAATTTACAGATATCCTTTTATTATGTCTGGGGTAGTGATATGCTATGCTTTTCGTAATCTCTGTGTATATATTTGCCTATCCAAAGCATAGTGTTGGCATTGATGTCAATTGTTTGTACATTTCTGAAAGCCATTACAAAACTGAATCACCAACAGTACTGAGGTATTCTGTTACTTTGCAATTTGTCAGTAACCCCTTCCTCCAGCATTGTCTGTATTTCTTCAGGAAATCTATAGGGTTTCACCAGCCTATTTGCCTTGGTTTTGTAAGTATAAAATGTTTCATAAAGTCAGTTCTCAAATGCTTTGCCTCTTTTTGTTGGTGTACTGACAAGGTATCAGCTATGAGTACATTGAGATCAGTTTAGCTATGCTGGTTTTTTATACTGATGAAGGCTATGCAGTAGCTGAAACTGGTTTATCTGTTTGGCAACTTAAAGGTTATTTAATTGTTGCTGCCTTAATTAAAATGCTGTTAAACCATTTACAACATGGTATGTTCTCATTTTTCTGATGCTGCAGGTGTTCTTTTTCCCAATACAATCAAATTCAAGTCCATATAATCCCATATGAACACTTACTCTGATTCTTGTGCTTTGTCCAGTTCTAATACTGCTTACAGTGTAGCTGAGCTGTCCCCAAAGCCACCCAAAATGTTACTGTCATGAGGAAGATATCATATATAAACAATAATCTAGATCTAAACATGGATGTCATTCTCATAAATCAGTTCATGTCATCGATATACTGATTTAAATGAGAATGATTTGGTCATTAGTTAGCCCTTAGTTTCTTTAGACTTTGCAACTAATTTGCTACTAAATAAACATATGAATTTTATTCCATCTTGTTATTCTTCATTGTATCAATTGGTTTGTGATGTTAAAATCTTTGCAAGAACCTTAAACTTAATGCTTTGGCACAGTAATAGATAAAATGCAACTAATAATTCAGAGTTCAATGCATTTAAATTTTACATATCTTCTTTTCACCCCCCTTACCATCCACAAGTCAACATATTTAAGGAGTCTATTTTAAATACATTATTTAAATAAAAAGGGATATTTATACGAAATTTGATCACAATTTAACTACTTCAGAAAAGCAAGCAAACATTAGATTGAAATACAATAATAATGTCTTTGTTACACAGACTGATAAAGAGGTTGGGACTGATGTGTTGTCTGGGTCTATTACAGGTACTTGTCTGCTAGTAGCTTACACCACACTTTCACATTGCTACTTGGTAAAAAAAGTAAGTGAACTCCCATTAGCACAATCTTCTATTTCTATGTAGCCCTCACAATACTCAACCATAAAAAATAACCCTACCAGAACTGTAACTCTAACCCTAAAACTCCTACCTAATTCCCATCCTAAGCCCTCATTCTCTTACTCAAAAGCTCAACTCACCCTCATAAACCCTAAAGTCCCTGATTGCTCTCTAAACTCAAAACTCCTCCCTCCGCCCTAAACCTAAATTCCCAGATTGCTCATTGACCCTAATATTCCTCTACCATTTCCTAAACCTAAAATTCCTTTCCTGGTCCTAACCCTAAAATTCCTTTATCCCTTTACAAGCCTAAAATCCCTTACTGCTCCATCACACAAGAATTCCTTATTGCTCACAAATCCTTAACTTTCCATGTCAATCCATGGCTGCTGACCTTACCTACCTTGAACTCATATAATGTCTTTAGGTAAGGAACAGCAGCTGCTTGCAGACCTCAAATTCAAGTTTGAGTGTGAGCAGCCGTCTACATGAGTTAGAAGATCCTTGAGTCCCTGGCTTTGAAATAGTGGCTTTTGAGTGCTTGGGGCTTGATTGCTTGTAATAGAACTGTCTGTGTACTAAGGACTGTAATTCGGAGGCTTTCAAACAACTCAGCAATAATAATACTTATGTATTATTGGATTTTGATCCTTACAATAGCTGTAGGGTGAATGAAGACATATGTAAGGTAGACCATACTCTAGTTTGGGAATTAGAACATTTCTTGCAATGGTTCAATGAGGAATTGGAGATAGAATGTACAAACCTCTGTGGAAAATTTTGAAATGGGGCAGCATTTTAGAAGCATTCATCTCAGTGTTCTTTGTTCAAGAGTTCTGCACAAATCCAAAAATAAAGGTTCAAAATCAGAGGCAGTTTTAATATATTACTTTAATTTATTTAAATTATTACTATAACAACACATTTTATACCAGTATCCATTTTCTGAGCAATACAAAGTATGTCTAGTCTGCAAAGCTATGGAGAGGATCATAATGGAGCTCATAAACAAAGATATAGGGACTCAGCAGACATTGGACCGACCCAGTTTGAGCTTTGTCAAGGAAGATCATGCCTTTTGAACTTGGTTGACTCTTCGCCCGAGAAGTCACAGCCACCATTGATGGAAAGGCAGTCCATACAGCCAACCTACCTTGCCTTTGCAGGTCACACAAATACCCTCACACCCCACTCGGGTAAACTAGAAAAACTTTCATGTAAATAAATGTCAAACAAGATGGTTGCAAGATGGAACCCAAACTGAAAACAGGACAGAACCACTGGCTGAAGGATTGCTGGTAGCTGTGTCCAGTGAGCCACGGTCTGTGGTGTCCCACCCTATTGTTTGCAGCCTATATTGTTATCTGGCATACTTCTCAGAAGAGCAGGCCAACATGGAGGACTGGTTTTTGACAAAGTTTGCGAGCGACTGCAAACTGGGTGCCATAGTGGAAGATGCATGGAACCGGATACACGGATGCGGCAGAGGGACTCACGTGCCAAACAGATGGCTGGTGCCAGAGCCATGGCCTGAAGTTAAGCGTAAAAAACAATGATCATATAGCCCCAAAAAACAAAGAGTAACCCCAAGCTACCATAGGGGTTAATCCACACTAAGCACAAGAGGTATCAGGAAGGGACCTGGGGTTGACAGGTTGACAGTTTGACAATTTTTGACACTCCACATTGCTAAAGTGGTTGAAAAGATAAATCACATTGCCATGATGATCATGAATCATTTCACACATCCAGATCTTCACCAAAACCCCTGTACTGTACTCTTCACTTATCAATGATCGAGCATACCGCCCAATTCCTGATGTATCTCACCCCTCCACCCCCAAAAGGATAAGGATTCCAAAAAAAAAAAGTTCCTCACCAAAGGATAAAAGGACTCCAAAATCCTCTCATGATCTGCCAGATTGAGAACTCTCATCTGTGCGCTGAAAATACCGTCTGCTCCATGTGTGACATGTGCCTGACAAGGCCAAAATCAAAAATCCATAACAACCACCACCCACCCACCTCAAAACCAATCCACCAAAAAAACTAGAAGAGCAAGCTTAAACCTTAGAGCTATAGATACTCATAGGGCGTGCTGGAGGGATATGGAATTCATACTCAGGAACCCGGCTGTGGAAGAAAAGTCCAGTCCATGTGAAAGCCAAGCACTGGACTGACTTGTTCAAGAAGAAAATCTAGACCTGTGGAATCGGAAGTAAAGTCCCACTGGACCCAGGAATGTGTCACTTGCTGGCACAGTATTTTTTCACTAAATGGTAATAAGTATTTTTCATATAAGTGGCGAGGGGTATTTAAGCCTTGGCTAGGATTATAAGCTATGACACTGTAATGTCTGGCATTACTGACTGATTATAATCCACTGTGATGTAACAGAAAATCAAACATTTTATGAGGGAAAGGGCCAAAACAATGAAGCAGAATCAGAGACATTCTGCAAAATTCTGGACAATTGAGATGTGTGCTGAGAACTGACTTTGTCAGTTTGATTTGTTAAGTTTAGACATGCATCAAGAGTTGGGCAGCTGCGGTGGTGCACCAGTTCGCATTGCAGCCTCACAGCAAGAGGTTCTTTGGTTTAATCCTCAGCTGGGGTGCCTTCTGTGCAGAGTTTGCATGTCCTCCCTGTGGTTGCGTGGGTTTCCTCTGGGTGCTCCAGTTTCCTCCCAAAGACATGCTGTAAGTGGATTGGACATGATAAATTGACCCTAGGTGTGAGTGCCTGCGTGTGTGTGCCTTCTGTGGAAGTTTGGGTGCTGGGCTGGCAACTCGACACCGTAAAACTCTACTGCCAATTATGAGCAGACAGATGATCTGCTGTGGTGACCCCTAACTGGGAAAAGCCAAAAAAAGAAGAAGACATGCATCAAGAGTTACCCCTAGTTACTTCTACTCTGTGATATACTGGATAAGTATGCCATTAGTGTCTTTTATAACAAGATGTTCTGGTGTTGACAATTCATGGATGTAGAAAATATCATGTTAGTTTTGATAGGATTAATCACTAGTTCATTTTCTGTTGTGCATTTACATAGCTTTAAGAAGTTACCCTGAAGTTTTGTCTGATGGTTTTCTTATGCTTTCCTACAGTCAATATGTAAAATACCACCAACATATATCAAACAGTGCTGAATGGGAAAGTCCAAAGGAAGGTCACTGATCTAAAGACACAATAGTAGGAGGATCCACTACATATCCTAGCAGAACACCAATATTAAAAAGACTATTTCCTGAGACATAGTATTGACTTATATCTGAAAGGTTCTATATTTATGTTTTAGACCCATGTAATTGTGTCGTCACCAAAGCTGAGCCTCACAAGCCTGGTGTTCAACAGGTCATGATTAACTACTCCAAATGCCCTTTTCATATCAATGAATACCCTGGCTGTGATAATAACTATACCAAATGCCCTACTCATATCAATAAATAGCCCCATTGTGATAATAGCTACTATAAATGCCAGATATATATATATATATATATATATATATATATATATATATATATATATATATATATGTATATGTATATATCAATGAACTACTCCAAATGCCCTATCCATATCAATAAACATCCCAGTTGTGATAGCCCCACATGTCTGTTGCTATAAATTGTACTGGTAGCGATGAGTAGGGCTGTGAGTGTACTGAGTCATTTACAAAATTAGTGCCATTAGTCACAGAAGAAGCCCTTGCATTTGTATAGTTAAATAGTTGTTTATGAAACAGTTTCTCAAACATCTTAATATTAGTGCAGAAGATAAAAATCACTCTGTAGACCTGCAAGAGATGGAGTGTTTGTTAGGGGAATAATAATGGAATGCTTGAATGCAGGAGGTACTATCTCTGACATTAGGGATAGATTGAAGATATGACTTAGAGGTTATTGTTTCATATTTTTTTTTGTTTTTTGCTGCTGCAGTCTTAGGGAAAGTGGTGTGAAACTTGTTGAACTTAGTACCTGAGGTGTTGAGTTTCAATAAAAGTGACTTTGTATTTTATATTGTTAAAGGAGGAAATGAAAGGTAGCAGCATAAGAAGCCAAAGGGTACAATTGAAATGATGCATTATCATCATTGTTTTGCATAGAAGAGGGTTAGGATAGAAAATGATCACTATTGTCTTTTATGGTTGAAAGAATAGAATGTCTATACTCATTTGTAAAGATATTAGTTGAAGTCACTGTGTTTGTGCCATTCGTGGGGTATCAGTGAAATGTCTTTTAAGTTGTTTGATTTCTATCCAGCACTGTTTTAGGTGGTGAAAGATGTTTGCTTTTGTCATAGATATAATGCTTTTTCACTGTTAGTGGCTGAAATACTTGATGTAACTTAGTATTCAGAAGTTTGTCTTTCTAAGCTTTCTAGGCCTTATTCCTATGTTGTTTTGTGTTTAAAAATGCTGTCATTTACCTGTGGACACATCTGTTCTCATAGCTTGTGTGATGTCCCTGCACTAGCCCAGTACTCAAGGAGCCTCAATTCTCACCACTGTCAACAGCTATGGGACGTACACACTGGGAGAATGACAAGTACACACACACACACACACACACACACACACACACACACACACACACACACACACACACACAGTAAAGTGCAATTTCTCTTAAGATCACACAGAGATCACAGTCAGTGTGGGGATGGTCTATCCCTCTTTCTCCAGGTCCCCAATAAGACTCCCCACTGGCACAGCTATAGAGTTGAGATCTCAGCTCAGTGGCCAAACTAAGACCTCCAGCACCTTTTCTGTCCAACCAGTGCTTCATGTCCCTGCCCAAGTAGCTGACATACACACTTTGAGATTTGATTTATATACAAACACACACAAACACATGGGGAAGGCTGGCACAGGTTTACTAGCTAGGCCTCCTTCTGCCCAGACTATAAAGTAGTTCCAGCTGCCATCAGCCACTACTTATCAGTTAATTAAGGGCATTACCAAAGGGTGTCCAATCCTACTGTGTATAATCCAAATGGTACCCTGACCAAGAGCAAGGCTATTTAGGAGTGGCCTGTACAGTGTCACCAAATACATAAGCAAGTACTCTCAGAGCTTACATATGTCTCACAAAGATCAGCTACAAAGATATGTTTAAATATATTTAATAATAAATAATAAAAGAACAAGACAATACTCAGTAAACAAACACAACTGATTCAGAGTTCAAAATCACAGGGAAATATTTAAACCAACATTGCAGGACAGTCTCAAATAACTAAAGAAAACATCTAAACTATACTTCATTATATTCCTAACTGTATCTAAGAGAAAGTACCGCACCCTAGACTTACTTAGAGCAAGGCAAGTGCAGATGGAGATGATGAATGGGTTTTCTTGCTAGGTCCAAGACAAAATACAAAATGCCCAGTTAGTTTCTCTCTCAGAGAGTTCTTAAATTAATATTAAATATTACTGCTAGGTTAGCTTGGATGACATCACTTTTTGTCACCTGACTTAACTCATTCCCTCCAGTACAGCCCTTTGGAGTGTGTACCTTTAACTCCCAGTGGGTGTGGCTTCAGCCTTTAAAAATGAAGTTCTTACCTAAGAGTGCTAACAAACAGTCATAGACAGAGGTCATATAGCAATGCAGTTGTGTTTGTCATCATGTATGCTTCAAGATAAAATATTATGATACCTTGTATGTAGCATGGTTTTGGAATTATTAATGCAAATATGAACAGGCAATATTTGATGCCTAGAGGCGCAGTAGGCGGTAACTGCAGAAACGCCTGGAGACGTCACTCGGCTGTAATGAGTTAAGTTTCCAAGCTAACCCCCACCCCCATTGTAGCATTTGACATCTCCTTGTGAAAATTACATAGCCTTCAAATGTTTGTAGTTGCTAGAAGACATAAAACATGTTGCCTTGCTGCAGTGAAACTAACTTTTATAACACAATTGTAAAACAATTTAATTTCAACTTAGTTAACTGTGCATGTTCCAATTTCTACTATTAAAACATATACATTTGCACAGTTATATAGTTTATATACATTTCTGTTCTTTTCCAGTAGGATACACTGTGGACATATCCTTGAAACTCAGCACTGTACAAACCCTGTTCAACACACACTTCTGTACCAGTAGTTTAATATACACATAACATATAGTTCTAATACATTTGGTAACACAAGCAATTGCATCATGCTGGTATTCACAATTCCAAATATCTGGGCTGGCAATATTTCCCTTGTGTCACAGCCTACAATATGTGAGTAGATCAAAGGAGTCCAGTATTGTAACTAAGGTTTTAATAAATTGAGATAAAGCAAAACAGGGGTCTGTTTAGTAATAGAGTAAGTTCCTTTCAGTGGTGTTCAGATACCTGTAATGTTTAGGAAGTTTATGCTTATACATCTTCTTACTGTTATTTGTGTCAGAATTTTAATTGTCCTGAATGGCCAACAGGAAGTGACAGGGCAATGAACACTATGGTTATTTCACAGAATGTTTGTATATAACCATCTAAAGTGCATGTTAGTTGTAAGAAGAGCCAGGGTGTAGTTATTGCCTGATGTGGTATTAAGTCTAGTTATGCAAGGCAAATGCTGTGCAACATTTTGTTCAAATGATGGACAACTGGACCGCTTGCGTTGGTGTTAAAGTCTCCTAGATAATGAAGTTTTGGGGGGGAGACATTGAAAAACGTATGAAGAAGCATTTGTATTTCTGAGGTTGAGGAGGAGGGAAATATATATGCTGTACATATGTACAGATGACTATGCCCACAGACATGTTGTACTCAGATGGAACCTCTGTCACTTGACGCATTTGTTTTACAGTTTGGTATTGGTGCAGAGGTGCAGAGGTTTGTATTGTCACCTCACAGCAAGAGGTTCTCTGGTTCAATTCTTGGCTGGGGTGCCTTCTGTGTGGAGTCTGCATGTCCTCCCTCTGTTCGTGCAGGTTTCCTCCGGGTGTTCCAGTTCCCTCCCACATTACAAAGACATGTGTCTGAAGCATTTATCCCTAGGCCTCCACTAAAAATTGGCTTGTTCCAAGTTGGACTTTCCAGATAAACAATTGTTAAATAAATAAGTAAATAAATACATATATAGCTAAACAATGGATTCAGTTTGATAAGCAGCATAGTGCCTTTTCCACATTTAATACCCAGCATATTGTCATCAGTCATAATGCAGTTATTTCATATGTGCGGTGAGGGACAAAAATGATCTTTCATTTTATTCTCAGATACTGCTACAACATGTGGCTGTTCTGTTGTTAACCAGACTTCAAATGAAATTAATTTGTTATTTAGGCTGCAGGCAATTCTTATTTTTGTTTTCCTTATCCTCACATTTGTTGATATACCTCCTAAAACTGCATGATTTAAGGGACGTGGCTTTGAATAATTTCTCAACTTCTTTTGCGTTTGTAATACTATGATGGGAATAGATCCCATTCCTATGTCAGGGTACAAATAGAGTTCATGAAATTAGTATTGTTTCAGTCTGTATAAGCTAAGGGTACTCTTCCCAGCACTGTCAATGTGCCTAGAATTGCCTTCTGTATTCATATGGGGTTACATGTACTAGTAGCATATCTAAGTATGATGCTAAATTCATGTTTATTAGACCCATTGCTCCTACTACTATTGGAATTGTCTGAGTGTATTTCTTCCACATTGCTCACATTTCTGCTTGCAAGTCCTGCTATTTTATGACTTTGTGTTTTTTTTTTCTCTCTCTCTCTTTCTATACATAAGACACTGTAATCACTGGATGTAGCAGTTTCAACGATCAGTGCTATTTTTGTCTTTTTTTTTATTTTTTATGGACTTCTGTATTTGGATTTGTACCATCTGTTTTTCTGTTTTTTGAACTTTTGGTAATGGTGATCCCATGTGATATATACTTCATCATTCTCTATTGTGCTTTGTGGTTCATGTTTCCAATGATTCTCAGCTACTTCTATATTGTAGTGTTTGCACGATCCCCAGTGCAATCCCCAGTGCAACAGTCTTGCCAAATTTATTGTGCCTTTCAGCATATAGGCCCTCTGCCATGACTGTATCATATCCAGCAACAAGATGTGTGACTGTTTCCAGTTCTTTTTTACAGAACCTGCATTTGTTTGTTCCTACCACCTTTTCAATGGATTTTACAAACTATTGTGTAAAAAGTCTACACTCCTGGGCATTAGTAACCTTTCACCTTTTGGTTTCAATTCATCTCAACTTTACCATTCCTGAGTCAAATTTTCATCAACATATGGTTGCTCTGAAAGATCTCTGTACTTCCCATTAAGTTTAATAATTTTTCACATTTCTTTCTTTCTCATCTGGTTGCTTCTCCTTATATTCTTTCTTTTTTATCATATTCAGTTGCTGTCTGATTTGTACCTACTTCTGGTATGATTTACATTTTTACTGGATACCAAATGCTTCTGCTAAAATAAGCAAAGATATCATTTTAGACTTCTTCTCATGTTTTAAAACTTTGAGTATGTTTGGATCTGACGAAGTCAGCCGATATGTATGTAGTCCTACAATTGCTGATCTGTACATGTAATCAGTTTCAAGGAGGCCCATACTTTACTCAGAATGAGGAATATATAATCTTGGTATTCACTGATTTTTATATATTAACTGATAAGCAGCATTTTCTTGTTTCCATTTCAAATCAATCCAATAAATGTTGGGTCCAGTTGATCACCCCAAAACTGTAAGTTAACATAGGAAGCACAAATTGATTTATATCTTGGAATTTTTTCCAGATGTCAATGCAGTTTCCGTAGTAGTTTTAGTCTTCAGAAGTATTCCTTACTCTGCTTTATTCACATTTGTTCATGTTTTATTGTTGATTTTTCATCTATTCCCAAATATTATTAGACTATCTCCTGCGCAAATTTCTTTATATCACATTTCTGCCCCACACTGATATTTTCTTGGTTTTGCAGCTTTCCATTTTTAAATGTTGCTTTTCCACATTTATCAAGGTCAAATGTCATTCTTATATCATCTGAGAAAGTTTTAACCATTTGCAGTTGTGCTTTCAAGTCCTTATCTGATGAACTATACATTAAAAAAAACATTTTATTAAACAACTAGAAAGAAAAGTGATAATTACAAAGACAGCATAGCACCAAAGCTCATATAGAGTTAAAATATAGACAAGAACATTGGTTTATATAAAATGCTTAAACTAAATGATATAATTATTGCAATTGTTGAGTGCAAGCACAATAACCTCCACACCAACAATAACTGAATCCCCTACACTCAAATATATTCCCCCACAAAATAACTATTTACAGAACTAAATGTAAACTAGAGGTACTTCTTAAGACTTAAATTCAATCTAAGATCTGAGGGCATGTAAATGTGAAGCTTAATAGCAGCTACCTATTTGTAAATGTGGATTGAGAATCTAAGTAATTTGTTAAGAGAAATTTATTTTTAGAATAGGATTTTTTCTTTAAGATGAATGGAATATAAAATAAGAACTTCCTATTTGTGATCAGGAAATTATAACACAACAGGCCATTTATCCTCTCTTAATCCTTTTGGTTTTGTCTTTTGCAGATTAGGTATACTGTAAATTTAACAGCTTGTATATGTTTAGTTGCCATTACATTAAATTCTGCTCAGCTCATACTTTTACTGTCCAACCATTTTTGTGGTATATAAAGTTTTAAAAGAGTAATTATTATCCCCTGGATTCAATAAACTCTGTGCAAGAATAGCACTATTCTTGCATAGAGTGGATCGTTGCACAAAGTGTTTTATGTCTGTATAGCACAGCAGTGCGCCTTGCATATTCATGTATGTGCGCTGCTGTTCTACCTATACGGACATGAGATATGAACGAGTGCAGGAGACATGTCCCAGCAGTGCTTGCACAGTTAACACACCCCTGCACTCAGAAAGTGTCATTACGGCACTTTGAAAACCAAGAACAGTGTCCACAGACACAAAGGGAAATAATAACAGTGTCCACGGACATTGAAACATAGGAAACAGGCACACCCCTTCACAGTATAGGCCAGAATAGGATGTCCTGATCGGTATTCCAGTGTACACGCTGGCATACTAAAAACACCATCATGTTCCCAAGATGAAACAATTAAAAAGTGTCCCCAGTTGTGGCCAGAGTCCCCCCATATATGATGTAGTTGTCTGGATGTCCTGCCCAAGAGGCTAAGAGGTATGTGCATATCCCTAAAATGAGAAGAAAATTTAAATCCATTTTATTTTTTTTCCATCCCAAGTAAAGTTGAAGCATAGCTGAGAGGGTTTGCGTGTCATGCAGCTGTGCTTAGCATAGCTTAAATATCCCAAGGAGCTAAATAGAAATATACAGCTAAAGCTATCAAGATGAAATAGCATAGTGGTTAGAGCTTCCACTTTGCATGCAGGCATTCAAGCACCAATGAAGTCTGACTTTTACATGGGAAAGCAGTATTATTTTTTTTGTTTTATTAAATGAGGCAGTAAATAATATTTCTCACCCAGGGTAGTGTAGCAAGTCCAAAAGTGAGGTGTCAGTCTAGAAAAGATGGGAAACCCCCATACAAACACAAGTGACCCATACAGTACAGTCACACAAGAATATAATGTAATAAAAGCACATAGTGGGATGTCATGGAAGGTAAACATAAAATGTCAATAATGATGAATCAATCCCACAATCCTGCTACTCTGAAATCTGAGCAATGCTAAGTAGTGCTCAGCTATACAAAGCTGGTGTAAGCATTGCTTAAATGTAAATGTTAAGCAATTAGTAGCCGAGCTAAGCAGATTTGCACATTGGCAAGCAGTGCTTAACTTCTAACTTTTTAGGCACTGCCAACCTTAGCTAAGTGGGTTCGTGTGTCACTTAGCTTAGCTTAGCATATTCAAAATGGTCCAATGACAGCAAAGGGTGGGAATTTGGCCCTATTAAAACCTTGCAGGTGGGAATAGAGCCATAACCAGTTGTAGTTCATCTTTGCAGGCACTATGACTGGAGTAGGAGAGGGATCGCATTTTTGGGTGGAGCCCTGGGGCATTCAAGGAGTCCAGGGTCATGGTTAGTGAAAGACCATGAAAAGAGACTGCTGCAGGACCAGAAACAGGGATCATAATACAAAGTGGAGGCCTGGGACCATCTCGCACATGATCTTATCAGTGCTACTGGCATCCCTTGAACTGGTGAGCAAGTCCGGTACCATTTTGCTGACCTCAAGCATAGGAAGAGGGGGAGGTCTTGGGCCAGTTGACCCAAGGCACATGGCACAGAATGTCCCAGAAGTGTGTAAGTATCAGTATCAATTACTGTTGACCAAAGTCCAGCCTGCGCATGTGATCAATAGGTATGCATAAATGTTCCTTTATCTCCTGTACAGCTGCAGATGAGAGGCGTGCAAACATAGATGACCATACCAGCAGGTTGCTAAGGCTGAACCAGGAGGCTGGTGAGTACAAATCTAGCTTGCAGTATTCAGGGCAAATAAATAGAAAGGAGTAGAATGTAAACTGCCAGTAGTTCAAAATGTGTACTGTGTGTAATGAATAAATGAGACATTAGTAGAGTAATACTGATGTACATGATTTCTATCAGTAAAAGTGCCAGTACCCTTCAATAAAACTAAAAACTCCAGACTGTTGTGTTTACTTTGGTATGTGGTGGTATGAATCTAAATGTGTACAGGTTCTGCATAGCAACTATGGCTCTGACAGCATGAATTAATGGAGGCTCATCTGACAAAGATTGTGGAGCTTTAAAACAGGAGATCAACTATATGAAATATTTCATGCACTCAGATCTGATCCCTGAATAGTAATGTGCAAAGTATTATACTGTATCCCCTACAGCAGTGCTTTGTGTTAACCACTGCTTTCCAGATAGTTCTTGTACTATGTATTAATACTCTGACATATTACAACCTGCCATGCATGAATGTCAGAATTACAAGGTCATGTTATCCAACCAAGAGAGTATCAGGCAGAAAACAGTCAAGCAAGAGATAGCAGTTCCTCAATAGCTCATTGTGATGAAACACATCCCTTTTGTACCTTTTTGCAAAAACAGACATGGTTTGAATCCCAGGAGTGGTAGTAAGCTGTATGCTTAATTTCACCCAAGAATATGTGAATATGTGTAGAAGCAGTCAGGTAGTGTTAACACAAATTTCGTCTACACATCTGCCAGGTAAGGAAATATTTCTATTAGCTGTAAGAAGGCTGTACTAATATACTGTGTACAACACTTCCACTGTCCAATCCCAAGGCTGCAAATGACAGCAAGATAAGTACATACACCGTTTTCTTCTGATAAATGTCCCTCAAGTGTCATGCTGTCACGGCTAGTGGTCACCGCTGACAATACTCATGGTGCCAGATAGAAATCTAGGTGGAGTATGGCAGTAGCACACACACAGCATGAGTGCAGGGCACCCCTGTCAGTGTCACATATGTAACCTTGAATATGTGACTATGTATAGAAACAGGTAGTGTTAACAGATATTTCCACCACAAGTCTGCCAGGTAAGGAAATGTATGTATTAGCTTTAAGAAGGCCTTAGTAATACACTGTGTACAAGAAGTCCACTGCCCAACCCCAGGCCATAGGTAGATGTAAAGTGAGGTCATACCTGGACAGTAATGAGTAGAGTAATGATCAGCACAGTTGTGAACAATTGAAGCCTATACAGTTGTTAATTGATATCTCTCTCCCCCCCACCCTATCTGCACCAATATTTCATACACCTAATCAACGGGTATGTTTTTCTCCAAATCTACAGTTGGGACATGTGTCCTATTGTTCTACAAATATTGAATAGTTTGATTATTAATACTGCTCAACCCCAGGCCATAGGTAGATGTAAAGTGAGGTCATACCTGGACAGTAATGATCAGTGCAGTTGTGAACAATTGAAGTTTATACAGCTGTTAACTGACATCTCTCTCTCCCCCACCCTATCTGCACAAATAATTCATACACATAATCAATGGGTATGTTTTTCTCCAAATCTACTGTTGGGACATGCGTCCTATATTATACAAATATTGAATAGTTTGATTATTAATGTTCTCTGTTCAAATACTATCATTGGTAGCCTGTTGCTATCAATGTAACTTGCATGCCTTTATAATGCCTACTGTGGTTCCACATATGCATGTGCTCTGTTTGCTATGCAACTGTTTCAGATCTGTTTTATGGGGTCAATTAGAACACCCATGCATGCTGTTATAAATAATCTCAAAATGTGTATCTCATGACTCAATCCGAGACCTCCTCATCAGCTGATCCTGCACCACCTTTGGGTGGAACTGCCTCAGGGTATGGGGCCTCTCTCCCGCCTGGGAGTGGGCGCAGACAGGAAACAGTCACCTATAGCCAGGTCCGTAGTTTGGTGTGTAGCACCATCCAAATGGAGTTTGGTGGACAGCTGCGCCAGTAAAACCTCAACACCATAGCACTTCTGGGAAGGCAGATCCCAGTGGATCCACCTGTCCCTCCTCATCTGGCCATGGCACTGGGCCTCAGCATGTCTGGGACTCAATCCGAGACCTCCTCATCAGCTGGTCCTGCACCACATTTGGGTGGACCCACCTCAGGGTATGGGGCCTGTCTTCCCCCTGGGAGTGGACGCAGACAGGAAATGGTCACCTATAGCCAGGTCCAGGGTTTGGTGTGTAGCACCATCCAAATGGAGTTTTGAGGGCTGGCTGGTGCATCTTGAGGGTCAGCCTGCCCCACCTGTCCAGCACAGCCACCTTTGGGGCCGTGAAGGTGCAATGGTACTACCCATAGATGGGGACCTCAGTCCCACTGTATCCATTTGGTGCGTCATGGGTGTCTGATTTCCAACCACCCTCCCCATCCAAGGTGTTTAACCCCCACATGTGTCATATACCACCCCTGTCTGCTTTGTCTGTCTTCCTACCCAACTTAGCTCCCCAAATATACCTACCACCCTTCCCCAACATTCCACTTTCACCTTAAAAAAGGGCATCTGTTCTCCCCAAAAAATTCTGCCCCATACATAGCTGTCCATTTTACATGTGTCCACTGGACACATGTAATCTAGTCCAATTGGCTTGACAACACATTACTGTTGTCCTCACCCCTCTCTCAGGAGTTTGAGTGCCCAAATTCACCTCCAAATTCTGTAGAAATTCAGAGCTGTTGCTGTAGAAGAAATGAACAGCTATGGACCTTTCCTACACCTGTCCTGCACATCCCTAGCTACCTTTCATACTGTACTTCCCTCTGCATTCCCCTTTTTTCACCACTTTCCTATCATTCCATTTTCTTTTCTTTTAAAGAAATTAGTGCAGGGGTAAGCCGGAATAAGCGATAATAAGTGAAGCTAAAATGGATTAACCATAGCTTGGCATTGCTTAGTGTCATGCAAACCTGCTTACAACTGCTTAAAAGTGCCTGTGCCTTAATTATGCTGTATCCATCAGACCTTGTTCTGCCCAGCAACAAAGTAGTCAGCCCTGCCAAATATCAACCCTGGCATGCTGTGCTCTACAATCACAACAACATACCACTAGCTGAGCTGCAAGAATCTGTAATGCTTTAACAAACATATCATGCATTCCGGTCATTTAACATTAATGAAAAAAACATCAGTTCCAAGTCTTAAACCCATGACCCTGTACACTATAGTCAGAGCAATGTACCACTACACCAGATGAGCTGTAGGAATTAATGTTGCTTTTTCAAACATATCATGCAATAGAGGCATACAACATTAGGGAGAAAGCTCTGTGGAATCATTTGCGTGTTGTCTATACACATATACAAACACACAGATATATATATATATATATGTATGGGTAGATACATAATATAGATATACATATATAAATATATAAAGGAAGGAATATATATATATATATATATATATATATATATATATTTTTTTTTTTTTTTTTTACATATATAAATATATAAAGGAATATATATATATATATATATATATATATATATATATATATATATATATATATGTGTGTGTGTGTGTGTGTGTGTGTGTGTATGTATGTATATAACATGCAGTGCAGTCATACCTCAGAACTATCCCTCTCAACCTCTTAGTGCAAGAAACTTGTACAAAGGCTGTAAAATGGGAGAGGGGGAATGGGCAAATAGGGGCATATTTCAAATATCGTTGTTAGAAATGAAGACATTTGCTACAGCAACAGGGTGCATTTCAGTAGACAATTACTGAAGGATATGAGGATGGAAACTGAAATTTTATATAATTATTTACTGACATAAATCCTTGGATCATCACAGTGATTTACCAGACAAATATAAATAAATTGTGGAACAGAAAAAAATTATGGCCAAACATCTGGGCATTCTGTGAAAATCCTGGCAGTGGAGAGGTATGCTCAGAACACCTTACTGCAATGAATCTGAACTAAGCCTGACAAAGTGGTGGATATCTAAAATACGTGAGTAGATAAGCTGAGAAAGTTGATGTAGTAACACTGCATGTCCTTACATATATTGACTGAAATATCAAAAGTCCAGGAATCTATTGCTTCTCATTAGTTAGTGACCTCAGTCCCCACATTATCCCACTTTGCCAGGAATATACAACAGTTATGGGGACCAGGCCAAAGATACCGGCCAGACAACTGGACATCCTACGAATATGTGGACATAATACAACATTAGGGAAATTACACTGAGCTACCAAACAATGTCCTAACTACAAGGAGACTGACATAAAACTACCCAAATAAAGCTCTGGAGCTATACACATATATTTGCAAATATAACAGGCACTACAGGGATATAACAACTGTGGAAAACAGACACTGGTGTGAAAGTGCATACCAAAAACCAATTGCACCATAGTCACAGCAACATACTAGTAAGAAAACTGAACATACAGTATGATGACTGTGTGAGCAACAATATCCCATTTGCCACTCACACATTACACCTATATATACTGCCCCAACTCACAGTGTAGTGGGAATCTTGAGGTGTTACGGGACATGTCACCGTCTGCCTGTACAAATATATACAGGTGATAGCGAACCAAAAACTGGAGCAGCATGCACAGTCAGATAGAAATGGCACATGACACTCACATGTACCCCTCTCCATACACAGCCCAAATAACATATACTCACTACAGTGCTAAATAATCCTGACAGTCTGTTAACAATGGCCAGACATACACAGACTTCTCAAATGTACAGTTTCCCACAGAATGTATAGGCACAAGACTCATATTCTATGGTCGCTTCCTTGTTACATGTCTGGGAGTCTATGACATCACTGGGATGGTAGAAGGAATGAAGGCAATAAATAATGATACTATATACCTCTGAACCTCTTAGTGCATGACATCTGGACAAAGCCTGACATAACTGATGGACAGAGGCCCAAGCATAGGGGTATATTGGACATCTTGCTGTTATAAATTTAGACAGTTGCTGGTGTTACCAGGTTTGTTGTAACATATCTTTTCTGAGGGATATGAAGTCAGTAACACCAATGGATGTTAGCATTTACTGACTGCATTCCCCGGAGTATCCTACTGATTAGCCAAAGACAACAACTGTCTGGGGAACAGACCAAAGATATGAGCCACGCATCTGAGCAGTGTCTAGGCCTCTGGACAATGTAGAGTATGACCGCAGTCATGTAACAGAATGGAAATCCCCTGACAGCTGCCAAACATATCACCCAGCACTTTATGAATCACAGTAAGACCAACACGACACTCCCCCATATCAGCTCTGAGCAATTACCCATGTATATTCAAATACAGCATGCACTGCAGGGATGAAACTGTAGTGAAAAGCAGATACGGTTGCAAAAATGTCCACCCAAAACTATTTGCACCACAGTCACAACAACATACCAGTACTGGAAAGAATGACTGTCTGAACAAACTTATCCTGATTGTCAGTCACACACTACACCGACATATACTGGCTAAAATCACAGTGTACTGGGAATCCTGAGGTGTTACAGGACATCTCACAATCTTCCCCTACAAGCATACAGACCTGATAGACCACTAGCAGCCATAGCAGCATGTACAGTCAGATAGGTAAAGGATGTATGGCAGTCACATCTGCTACTCTCCCTACCCAGTCCAACAAACATCTACACACAACACTGCTATACAATCTTGGCAGTCTGTTGACAATGGCCAGACATCCATCTGTCATATGTACAGATTTCCACAGAATTTCCAGGGTGCAGAACCATAATCCTGGCCACTGCTGCATACCACGGCTAGGACTCTGCTAGGTCACTAGGATGATAACTGGAGTGCAGTTGGTAATTAATGATATACCATACCTCTGCACTTGGTAGTGCAGGACATCTGGACAATGCATGATGTAGTTGGGGGCAGGGGGTGGGAAAGAGGGACATATCATACATAATGGCGTTACAAACTAAAAAAGTAGCTGGTGTTACACATGTTGTTGTAACATAACATCCCTGAAGGATATGATATCTGGAACACCAATGGATGTCAACAGTTAGTGACTACAATCCTCACATTATCCTACTGACCCCACAAAAACATAAATTGTTCAAGGAACAGACCAAACATAACAGGCAAACCTCTGTCCAGTCTGTGGGCATGCCAGTTGAGAGATATGTCAGGGGCATATCACTGTCAGATGTCGTCATTCGGTAAATGCATGTTCAGGTGAGCCCTGTTAATCTAGCAACCCTCCATGTGTATAACAGCACTAATGTTCCCAGTCCTGGAGCTTTGCCCCATGTTGTTGGCCTGCCTCCACATGTCCTGTCCTGTGAGGTAGTCCCACCTACTGTCTGTGAAGCTGTAGCCCTCACACCTCCATAATGTCCCCCACAGAGGCAAGGAAAAGGGGCAAGATCCACATGAAGGACGTTCCATATGTTGGAACTAGTAGCAGTGTCCAGGCCCACACCACAATACTATGTGGGCACTTACATAACTGTATGGCCTCAGCAATACCTGACAGGACAACATTAACCCTCTCAAGGTAGGCTGAATGCCTGTGGTGGACAACAGCAATACACAACTACCATTACAGGTGGAAATAATCACAGGTTAGGCCAAGAAGGAACAGGTGCCTCATTGGAAACCATGTCACCATGTTTTGCATAAGCAAATAACATCACAGGTGATGTACCCTTAAGGCTGTCTTTGAGTGCAAACTGGAGACATCCACTAACACCAATCACTAGGTCTTTCAGACATGTGTCTGCAATTCCAGAGGCAACACATATACCTGCTCTGTAGTGGTGGTCAGTAACACCACATACACGTATGACATAGATATAGGCAACTGGCTGCAGACAGGTGAAGTGTAAACATCAACCCCTGTCCCCCCATAGCTACACATGTGCATGTACAGCACCTGCCTCCGCCCCTTATGATCAGGAAGCAGGTCTGTAATGCCCTCTCAAAGGCAACACATAGAGGTCTCGGGAAGCCTGATACCATTCCTGGCTGCATCCTACATGAACACAGGCATGGGCTGTCAGACCCATTCTGCAGTGTAGTCAACCATAGCCTGAGCACCAGTGTCAGCCCATCTGCACAGAGGACAGACAAAAAGTTGATAGAAAAAAGGTTATGCATTAGCATGAATGTGCTGAAGGATGCAAGTCTGAAACTGAAATCTATGCCATTATGTCATGACAGCAGTCCTGAGTGACATGGTCAAAAACCTCAATCCTCTCCATTTAATATAATATTAATATCCAATAAGAGATAAATGAAAACATACAGCTCAACCCCCCAAACCAAGATAGTGCAGTGATCAGAGTCCCAGCTTTGCATGCAGGCATACACGGTTTGAGTTCTACAACAGGCAATCCAGTTTTACATGGGAAAGCAGTGTTAAAAGTACTATTTTCATATTAAAATATGTGGTAAGTTATTTTTGTCACCCAGGATAGTGTAGCTGGTATAAAATGGAAATGTGAGTGCATATAACATGTGAAACCACCAATGTATACACGTGTCCCATACAGTATAATTACACCACTTGCTACTGTAATGAAACCACATAGAGCCATGTCATGTTATGGAAATCATATGCACTTACTAAATGAAGTCATTAGTGTGATATTTTATAAGAATGAACTGTGAGAAATGATAAGCAATGCTCAGCTCTACTTAGCAGGTTTAAGCATTGCTAAAATGTGAATACTAATAAGCAGGTAGATCAGCTAAGTGGATTTGCACACTGGTAAGTGTCGCTAAATGAAACATACATGGTTTAAGCACCTAATAGTTTAACCATATGTTGGCATCACTTAGCATTGCACAAACCCATGCTAACCTGCCTACAACTGCTTAAAACTGCTATAATCTCTCTGTTTGCATCAGCCTCTGTTCTTCCCAACAACAAAATAAACAGCCCTTGCAGGTCTTGAACCCAGGACCCTGTGTACCACAGTTACAGCAATTTACCACAAAGCCATCTGAGCTTTAGGATTTTATGCTGTTTTTCAAACATATCAATAGGGAAGAAACATTGTGGAATCACTAATGATTGATATTTACAAATATATATATGTGTGTATATGTGTATATATATATATATATATATATATATATATATATATATATATATATATATATATATATATATATATAGCTAGATAGATATATATGTATGTAAATGCATATATATATATATATATATATATATATATATATATATATATATATATGTATAACAATATATAAATATATTACCAATAAAGACATAGTAAATAAATATATATATATATATATATATATATATATATAGATAGATATGAAAAAAAAAATATATATATATATATATATATATATATATATATATATATGTATGGGGATACAAATATATGCAAGGAAACATATGAAAAAGAACAAAACATATATATACATATATTCATTTTTCCATAACATGCAGCACTGTCCTACCTCAGAACACCTTAGTACAAGGGGTCTGGACCAAGCCAAACAAAGTGGGCAGACAAGGGTGTGGAAATAGGGATACATTGGAACTAATTGGGAAGATAAACTGAGGATGTTGCTGCAGTAACACTGCCTGTCCTAATATATGTTGAATGTAATATCAGATGTCTGAGAAATCAATTGCTTTCATTATGTAGTGAGTCCATTCCACACATCATCCCACTGAATTGTCAGAAATACACACCTGTCATCGGGACCAGACCAAATATATGAGCCAGACAACTTTACATCCTATGAACACCTGGAGAGTTGAGAGCTATGAGTGCAGCTATCTAACATTAAGGAAACTACACTAAGCTGACAAGCATGTCACCAGACCCTGTCCAAAATACAGTCAGGAGAACACCACAGTACCCCAAAGTAGCTATGGGGAATTACACATGCATTAGCTAATACAGCATGCACTACAGGGATGCAATGGTACTGAAAAAAAGATAGTGCATACACACACCCAATTGCACCACAGTCACAGAAACATACAGATAAGCCTACCAAACACTACAGTATAATGACTGTGTGTACAGATATATCTTGAATGACAGTCACGCAATACCCCTACATATATTGTCCCAGGTCACAGTGTAGCCAGACTTGTGTGGTGAAATGGGACATGTCTCAGAAAGCCCATACAAACATGTACTGCTGATAGACTACCAGTAACTGGATCAGCATGCACAGTTGGATACAAAAGGATGCATGCCACTCACATCTGCCCCCCAACCTACACAGGCCAACTAATAAGTAAACAATATGCTGCTACAAATTCTTGATAGGCTGCACACAATGGCCAGACATACACCGACCTCCTGACTGTACAGAGTTCCACAGGTTGTCCAGCCTTTGCCCTCATATTTATGGCCCCTACCTCAGAACATGTGTGGGATTCCATAACATCACTGGGACGATATCAGGAATGATAGCACTAAATAATGATAGACCATACCAATCCACCTCATAGTGCATGACATATGGAAAAAGCCTGACACAAAAGGGGTATAGCAGCCCAGAAAGAGGGGCATATGTACAATAGCGCTGTTATAAACTGCAAAAGTAATTTGCAATGAGGGGTATAGCAGTGTGGTAACACATCGAATGTGTCATAGCCGAGGTACAGCTGTACACAATTACCAGGTCTATATAACAGTTCTTGCATGTGCCACAGAGTTTATAGGGCTGAGGGGTAGTAAACATCAGCAGATCTTGTAAAGTGAACAATGGGAAGTGTATTGGGTATAACACACCTCACATTCTTGAAATCCACACCCTCAGAGGATATTGTGTCAACCTAATACACAGAGAATACCATTCATTCACACACACACACACACACACACACACACACACACACACACACACACACACACACACACACACACACACACACACACACACAGGATCACATTTGCCAGTGTTGGTTTTGGAACACCTACCCATCTAGTTAGTGGTACTACAGTGTTAGGCAGTTATCATAGGTGGCACAGAGCTTATAGTGTGGAGAATGTTCCACAGTATTTGTAAATTGAATTACATCACATGCTCTTGTATGGTATGGCAGTGGGTGGTTTACTGGGTGTGAATGGATTCATAATACTATCACGCATGAGTCTACACACTCCCAAACACTGCTATACACACCAATGCACACACATAAATGGGCCAGTACTGTGATTAGCAGCCCTGCCTCTATAGCTATTCATTCCATACTGTTAGATAGCTGTTGCACACAGCACAGGGCTTATAGGTCTGCAGAGTGTCTGCAGATACCTCTACAGTTGATGTAAAAAGCAATCCTCATAGAGTGGAATGTAAGACATGTGCTGGGAGTACCATGGCCTAAAATTGTAAACCATGGCTACGCAATGGATATAGTCCTCACATAAACACACTCAGGATACTGGTCTTACACACACACACACACACACACACACACACACACACACACACACACACACACACGCACACACACATTTTCCAGGACTGAGATTAGAACCCATACCTATCTAGTTATTTCTACTAAACTTATGCATTTATTGCACATGCCACAGAGCTTGTAGGATGAAGGGCATTCAATGGTTCCTATAAGGTGAACAACATCACCAGCCTTGTAAAGTATGGCAATGGGAGATGTACTGGGTGAGAATGGACTCAAAATACTCTACCCTACAGAAATATAAACAATGACAAACACAGATATAGCCATACACACATTTTCCACAACTGAGGTTAGCAGCCCTGCCTATCTTGTCAGTCAGACCATACTGTTACATAGTTCCTGCACACAGCGCATCCCTTATTGGGCTGAATAGTGTCATCAGATACCTATATGGTTGATGGAGACAGCAGACCTCATACAGTGGACCTTGGGACATGAACTGGGAGCACCATGGTCTAAGAATGTAAAACCCACCCCCATTAGATATAGCACTCACTCAAACACAGGATACTGTTGTCACACACATGGTCACACATTTTCTGGGACTGAGATTAGAACCCCTACCTATCTAGTTATTGGTACTACAGTGATATACATTTATCAAATGCACCATGAACCTTGGCGGGTGAAGACTGCTCCATGGCTATTCTAAGGTGAGCAACATCACCAGCTCTTGTAAAGTATGGCAATATGCAGTGAACTGAGAGAGTGAGGCCTCAAAATGCTTGTCTCCTGCAAATATACACACATACAAACACTTGCACACACATATACACATACACACACATACTCAGATTTTCCAGGACTCATATTGGAACCTCTACCTATGTAGTTGTTGGTAATATAGTGTTATGCAGTTACTGCAAGCAATGGGGATCCTATAAGATGAAGAGTGTCACAAGGTACCTTTAAAGTGTATAACATCACCAGCCCTTACAAAATATGGCAATGAGGGAGTGTAGTGGGTAGAAATGTGTCAATGTAATTTCATCTACAACTTTACATGCTCACAAACACTTTTGTACACAGTCATGCACACACACACACATTTGTCAGTACTGAGATTTATAGGTTCATGCATTCATAGTTGTGTACCAGGCTAATGGCCATGGAGCCATTACAAGCCTAGCCCATGGGAGTATCCTGGCATCATGCCACCTGACATTTGTCCATAGTGCATCTTTTGACTGTTGCCACTTGAATGATCCCCATGGTGACAGTTAAATTCCCCATCCACTCATCCTGATTTCTCTTGAAGAGGGTGAGTGAGGTGCTCTGATTGACATGTATGTGACATATAGTTCATAACATGGCCAGTATCTGGGTTATGGTCCTGTCCTCCAGCATGTTCTGTTGACTGTGGTAATGAAGTCATGGTCTCCATGGCATGTGATGCAGATGGATTGGGATTTCACTAGATGTGGCATTCCTAACAGGGCTGGACAGACGTGGCTTTGTCAGCCAAGCAGCGCTCGCATGTAAGTAGCCAAGATGTGACTGACAATACTTGGAGGTATTGGACTCTGTCCATATAGTACAGTTGTTTACGACCTAGGGTCCTATTTGTGAGGTACATTTGCAGCCACCCCAGTTGTTGCACGTGTCTAGTGAGGTACATTGCAAATAGGCCATTGTACTTGATGTTTGGCCTAATGAGGGGAGAGTAGAGGGAAACATTGACCTCTTCCTTCCTGTATGCAACACCCTTAGTTATGAGAAATTTCACATAGATGGACTTTCTGTCCACAGTGGCAATGTGGTGGTCATAATACAGGTCGCTGTCAACCTGCATTCCCAGACTTCTTATAACAACCTCTGTGTCAAGTGGACTACCAGCAATGTGGTAATTAATGGAAACCAAGTTGATCCCAGAGGGGATGGTGAAACATTTCTTGCCATTGAGCCTAAGGCCAGTGCCCGGAAAACAGTCATAGGTCTCAGTGGGGACTGTATGAAGGATGTCAACATAATTTGAGCATGTAAACATAGCATCAACCTTGGAGTTGTCTGCAAACATTGTCAGCCAGAGTCCCTTTGTGTTGGGCTGGATGTCAGAGGCATACATACTGTACATGGGGATAACCAGGACCAGACCCTGTGGTACTACACTTGTGACTGGTCAGCAGTCTGACATGGAGTCCACTGCCTTCACACTGTGGGTTCCATCCATGAGCCAATTTGCAACCCCCCCTAGTGACATAGGGGTTGATGCCTAGCTGAGTGTGTCTATGATTCCTGAGTCGGGAATGGTATCAAAGGATTAGAAGCCCCACCTATCTTGTTTTTGATACCATACTGTTACATAGTTATTTCACATAGCACACAGCTTATAGGGCTGCAGAGTGTCTACAGCTACCTCTACAGTAGTTGACAACAGTGGGCCCTGTACAATGGACATTGAGACATGTAATGGGTGGACCACACTAAAAGATTGCAAAACCCACCCCTCAATGGAAATGGTTCATAACCACACACACACACACACACACACACACACACACACACACACACACACACACACATTTGCAAGGACTGAGATTCAAAGCCCTACCTATCTAGTTATTGCTACAACAGCATTATGCAGTTATCTCACATGCAAAGGAGTTTATAGGGTGAAGGGTGTCCCACGTTACTTCTAAGATAAGGAACATCAGCAGCCCTTGTAAAGTATGACAATTGGAGATGAACTGGTTGTGGACAGCTACAAAATACTGTAGTCTACAGCTATACATACATACAAACACACTCACACACACATATTTGCCAGGACTGAGATTATAACCCCTACCTAACTAGTTTGTTGCACTATAGTAGTATGCAGTTATCACAAGTGCCACAGAGCTTATATGATTGTTGGCTGCCCAAAGGTATCTGTAAAGGTGACTGACATCAGCAAAACTGCTAAAGTAGGGCAATGGGAAGTGTACTGGGTGTGAATAGCCACAAAATCATTAACCCCCCCACACACACTTTTACATATGCCAGGACTGAGATTAGAACCCCTACCAAACTAGTTTGTAGCACTATAGTAGTACACAGATATCACAAGCGCCACAGAGCTTACAGTGGCTGATGGGTGCCCAAAGGTATCTGTAAAGATGACTGACATCAGCAGGATGGCTAAAGTAGGGTGATGGGAAGTGTACAGGGTGGTACTCAACTCAAAATTGAACAATCCATACAGGAAATGATTGTCAAACACAAACACACACTCACACACTTACCTGCCATATTGAGATTAGCATCCCTACCTATCTAATGATTTATACTATAGTGTTACTCAGTTATCGTATGTGCTATGGAGCTTACTGGGCTGACAACTGGCCTAAGGTGCTGATAAGGGGAATAACATCAGCAGGACTGATAAAGTAGGGCACTGGGTGGGAAACTTGTCAAAATGCTTCTTACAAACATACACACACACTTATACACTGACACACACATTTGCCAGATCTAAGATTAGAACCCCTGCTTAGCTAGTAACTTGTACTGTAGTGTTATCCAGTTATCGCACATGCTACAGTGCTTACTGGGCTGACAACTGGCTAAAGATGCTGATAAGGGGAATAGCATCAGCAGGACTGATAAAGTGGGGCACTGGGAAGTGTTGTGGGTGGGAATGGCCTAAAACTGTTTCACCTATAAAACAAACAAACACACACTTCCTCACTCTCACACACACTTGACAGTATTGAGATTAGAACCCACTACCTATCTAGTTATTAGTACTACAGTGTTATGCAGTTATCACACATGCTACAGAGCTAACAGGGGTGAAAAGTGTCCAATGGTACTCCTAAGATGAATGACAGCAGCAGATCTTGTGAATTAGGGCAATGTGAAGTGTACTGAGTGGGAACAGTCTCCTAATACTTAGATCTACAGGGACACACACATACACACACACACACACACACACACACACACACACACACACACACACACACACACACACACACACACACACACACACACACACACACAGGCAGGTGATGTGATATTATAAACCTAACCTCAGTACTGTTACACAATGGGGCTCACCTTTTATGCTGGCATGTGCAACTGTTACAACTGGTATGCCACTGTCCACAGCAGGACATCACTGTATGCCATTCAGGATATCTGTATGTGACTCACGCTGTCTGTGCCCCCCTGTCTCTCTCTCTCTCTCTCTCTCTCTATATATATATATATATATATATATATATATATATATATATATATATATATATATCACTGTCTGTCTCTCACTTCCCCACATCTGTGTGCGTGTATATGCTTGATATATGTTGTTATCCAGGGTTGCCAGCTTTTCAAATGCCCAAAGTGGTATATTTTTGATACAAATGTCAGATTTGGCAGGGCAAAACATACCGATGGATAGTACAAGGGACAGAACTTCACTTCTTTGTCTAAGTAAAAGCTTATTCTTGTAGCATTTTAGTTGATTATTCAGCTTCTTATAACATTCAGGTTTTTCAGATACAGAATAACTGTTTTATGCAACTATTACATAAAATATAGGAAATAATTTTGTCCTGATATCTCAGGACATTTGCCATTTTTATGATTTTGTTGCAGGACACAATTGCCCAAAGAGGGACTGTCCCTCCCAAAGTGGGACAGGTGGTAACCCTAGTTGTTATCTGTTGCCCATATATATGTGTGTGTGTATCTCACACAACAGATGTAGATATATCACATATGGGCCACCTACAGCTAGCTGAGGGCAATCCTGTCTGTTGTGTGTGTGGGGACAGTTGAGATGTACATAGCTGTCTGTATGCACAGACATAACTACACAATACAGTGATATATTCCGATCTGGCTTCCAACATGTCCTGTGATTTTCTAAGTGTAGGAGCATGCCCAGTGTGACCTTCTATATTTAGAGTGGGACTCCATTCCAGAGATAGGTGTATTCCACTCCAGGGTTTTGCGTGCTACAGCCATACCTCTCAAGAGTACGCAGGACTTTCCTCAGGGTACTGTATTTGTTTAGCAGACATTTTCTGATATATCTGTAGTCTGACATTGCAATGTATTGTATCATTACCTAGTACCAAACATCCTCAGATCATCGCAGTGCTTTACCAGAGACGTACTAGTTGTATAATGCATAAACCAATATTATGAGGGTAGCTATGTACATTCTTGCCCAACAAGGCCATTTGTGAGGTGTGGCTACAGCCAGTTGAATAATGATGCACTATATAATCAGTCGAGCAACCTGGTGATATACTGGCTGGGGATCTTATGCTTGTGTGGTGTCTTTCTAACCTGAGATGTCATCTCCTTGTGTGGATATACCTCTCACCTGTACATTTTTTGGCAGGTTGTCCAGGTGTTTGGCTAGAGGTTTCATCCTGTCTATGTAAACTTGTGTTTTTATGGCAAGTTTGTTACATATAATTGAAGAGTGATGGCACAAAATAATGACAGACATTACTGTTTCAGATTACATAACCTTCAGACAATTCCTGCTGCTGCAAACCTCTCACCCTACCAACATTCTCAGTATGTAAGGGCGATATTTACAACACATGCCTATCATTGTGCCTTTGTTCCACATCTGTGCAGGCATGTCCATTATATGTAAAAGAAAACATATGAAAAAAGAATTATTGAGAACCACTGGCAACAGTATGCACTTGTATTCACAAAAGCCTTGGCACCTCAGCTACACATCCTTCAAGATGTCCCTTATATGTGTAGTATATACCACATAGCACTGTGGCTTCCAGGTTTGTCAGTGGCAGAGCAGTGGGTGTCACTGACATGCATAACAGCTAGCACTGCAGTTATCTGCACAAGGCCCTGTCAAAGACAACACTGTACCCAGGGCACTACGAGATGACTGCCAGGAGAATGTGCTGGACAGATCCTGACAGTATTAACCACACATACATAGCTCATTGACCCCTGCATATTGTGGACAGGCAACATGTTTTCATGTGTATTGGTACAGCCCTGCCAGTGTGTGCTATGCTGCTATTTACCTGCAAACATACATGTTACTGCATTTGTTTGGGTACTTGGGGGGGGTGGAACACCTGTCAACTGTACACATTTGCACAGACTGTGCTGATATTTGCTTTACATTTTGGTTCCATGTACCATACTATTGCACCCTGTCTTGGGGACTAGAGGCATATCAGTAAAAAACACAGGTCAGATTGTAATGGCATACATTTGAGTTTCAGACTTCTTACCCTTCATAGCCTAATCACAACTGTGGGTCCTGCTGTGCTATCACTGTGTGAGTCTGTAGAGGGTAATTCAACATTGCCACCATATATGTGCCTTTACCAGACATTTAGGTACCACAGAGGTACTGAACCAAGAGGATTACTGGCCTCAAACAGTTGCCCTATGCAGCACGTTTGAAAAAGCTAAGACTGTTCTCTGTTGCATACCGCTTTCTCAAAGGCGATCTCTGTCTAACGTACAGAGCCATGCCCAACCCAGAATTGTTGAACATGCTCCATCTTAGCAAAACCAAATCTACTCGCTCTACACGCTCTAGGGATATAAACTTCAACACAACAATGAATAGAACATGCTGGAGGGATAGATTCCCCTTGCAGAGACTTCCCTTACTATGGAACAGGGTCCCGATCTACATAAGACAGAGCCCCTCACTATCCCTCTTCAAGAGGAACCTTGATGAGTGGATGGGTAACAGAAAGTTCACACCGGGGATCACACCAACAGCACTACTAGATAGGGGCCAAGGGTACTAGCTGCTAGTACAAGGGTCTAGGGAACTACTAAAGGGGTGGTGAATACCACACAACATGGCTGGGCTAATATATGCCTTCGGGCAGATAGCCTAGTACCAACCTATGAACCTATGAACCTATTTCTCTGTGTTTTTTTACAGCTGACTTGCTATGTGGGTGTAAGCAGTGGGTATAGGACCCACACACTGACATCCTTGTCTGTGACCTATGATGCTCCAGTTAGTTGTCCCCACACATATACTGCAGTGGGATCTGCCACCTTGGGTACTACTGTATAGTGTGTGGAGGCCAGTTTTGGCCAGACATTTCCTGGTGTCCCACATAGCTGTCAGTTGTGTGCTGCTATCCCACTAGACCACCCCATTCCCTTGCATGCATGCAGCATTACCATAGATATGCTAGCAAAACATACTAATCTATTCATTTATTGTTAAGAAGACTGACTTACCTTGTGCTTGCAACAGTTGTGAGGACGGTGCTTGAGGGCCAGCTATGTTGGATGCACACAGCACACTGCCTATACAGGTAATGTGATGTGTGTGTCATCCATTTTACTGTGTGTGTGAGTCAGAGAGAGGTGTCAGTCCCTGGGGTACCTACAGTGTCAGCGTGTGTGCTATGTATTGCCTCTTTGCCAAGACCTGAGCATACTGGTCACACCTCTGTCTGGCTACAGGAGCAGGCTCAGGGGCCTCCTCCTCTGAGTCCCTCTATGCCTGTGGGGACCTTGGCAATGGTGATGGGCTGTGTGGCCCTTCCCCGTGCCATTCCTGCTGCAGCTGTTTCCACAGGATCATATTGTGTAGCATGGCACATACTGTGAACATGTGTGCACATGTGGCTGGAGACTACTGCAAGGCTCCACCATATATGTCAAGGCAGCAGAACTGTGACTTGAGCATCCCACACACATGCTCTATAATGATCCTGGTTTGTGAGTGTGCCTTATTATGACGTTCTTGTGTGGGTGTCTGTGCATTTCTGATGGGTGTCATCATCCATGGCTCCAGTGTATAGCCAGCATCTCCTACCAGATGGCCATATGGGATGCCTCCACTGACAAATGCCTGGTACATCTGTGATGAATGCCAGATGTGGGAGTCATGATAGCTTTCAGGGCCGCCAGCACACACATCCTCCTTGGTCTGTGGCGGTTGTCAGTGGTTGTCAGAATTATCCTCCTCTCCGCCCTCACCCTCTAGCACATACTGATGGATCAAAGCAATGGCAGCCCCTAACATTTTTCCAGTTAAAATGCCCTTGCATGTGTACACCAATGGTGCAGAGTATGTGGGAAAAACAGACTGTAAGGTGTTTCCATAGTTTATAGTGTTGGGCTGCAGATACTGCCTGTATGATTGTCTGACTTTGATGCATTCCACCTGCCAGCTATGTAATTTGTTCTTGATTGCTTTTATTCTGCTATTTTCCTTTTTTTCTTTTTTTCCCTCCACATTTCCTCCCCTTTTAAGCCCCAAGGCACACTGTGTAAACCCAGTGCCCAAATGTAAACAGTCCTGCTATTTCTGTTTTTTTTTTTTTTTTAGACCCGATGCATGCCATGCATGCATGTTTAGCTAATGTAAACATGAAGAAATGGCCCTCCCTGGACACGAACACACTCTTTATTTCATGGAATAAGTTAATACAGCATCAGACACACACCCTTGCTTAGTTGTGCTTAACTAAGCTTATCTGTGCGCCATAGAGCTCCAATGTGCTTACAACATGCCTGACACACCACTTGTTCATGTCTGTTGCACCTCCTAGTTACATGATCATGCTATAGCACCTACACAGTTAGGTGCAGTTTGGGACTTAGAAGATTTTTATCATTCAGTAAATTTCCTCTCATTTGCATACCACAATGCCTTAGTTCATAGTTACTGCACTAACACAGAGCCTTTCCCCTTGACAACCACTGTTCCCTGGTATTGTTTTGATTCTGCATGCCATAGATTATAACAGCAAAATGCAGATTTCCCTTAAAATTGAGTTTTCACATTTTTTTATTTTTAGCACAATCCTGTTTGCACGCCGCTGCCCTATGCTTAAATGGCCGAGATTGGCCAAAAAAAATAACTTTGATTTTTATAAAAATTAAGCAGTTTTCCATGCCGATGGCCATATATTTGGCCACTGGCATGCCTAAAGACTATAATACATGCTTTTTTGGAGATGTCATGCCTCCGTTTTATTTGCAGAAATGTATTTGGTTAGTAACCGAATACATTTCTGCAACTAACACTGTTCAAGCACAGATACCTAACTGCTTGCTGAATTGCTAATTCACCTCATCTGTATGTTTTTCACCAGGAAATGAGGTAATTAGCATTCTGCACTGCTTTCCATGCAAGAACAGTGTAGGCAGGCTTGTGCATGTCAAAACACTAGTTTACTGGATTGCACAACGGCCATATTCCATGCAGGAGCAGCTATACTGTTCCTGCATGGAAAAATTACTTTATTGAATCCTGAGGTATGTCTAGATTAGCTTCATGAGCTTTATTAGAAGGGAGATTTAATAGAGCTGATTTCCAATCAATTTCATTAATGGTAGGAGTTATAGATTTCATTCTTGTTATAAATATTTGCATAATCTTTGAGTGTATACACAAGACCAACATGCATTTGCTATGTCTGAATTTAACTCAGCATATCACATTTAATAGATTAATTAGAGAAATACAAAGCTTTATTAGCCGTAGTTAAATATGCATTGTTAAATATTGTAAATTGGGTAAAATATACTTTTTTTAAGTGGGATATATTTATTACTGTTTAATATGGAATCTGGTATTATGTTAAACTCTATAGGACTGGGATCATATTTTTTCTCAGAGTGTGATGTATAAGTAAATGTCTTTAAATGTTCTTTGAATCACTAGTTTATATACATTTGATAGTGGTTTCTCTTGAGTTAATATGAACAGAATGAACTATATAGTTTTAAGTCATCCACAAAGGTGTAGATCATAAATCTTTAATAAAGGTTTTCTGGGAGCCAGATTGTAACCATAACCTAATTTTTAAGTAAATGCCTCAGTGAGTTAAGGGCAAGGCAGAACAACAGAGGTGACAACGAATAACCCTGGAAGGTCCCCCTTTGAATTTTTATCCCTATTATAATAATTTGCTTTGTCATGACTTCACTACAAAGTGGTTTGCCACTATTTCATGCTCACTATAATATACTGTAATTTATCAATGTAAATTGTACCTTCTCTATCTGTAACCATTCCTTTATCCATGAGTGTGGAATGTTCTCATATACTTTGGGTAATCTCTCCATGCCATACTTAATTTCTTCCCCTTTTTGTGATTCTCTATTATGGCTTTATTTAACAACAAATGATCCTTTGTTCCATATGACTTTCTTTTATTATTCTTTTGTAATGTTGCTGTAATTTTTTTCTAAAGGACTATAAACTCTGTCTACATCAGTTCCAGTGTATAGTTTGTATATTGTCAGAAGGCAAGTTATTAGTCTATAGATCTTAGGATGGTTGGTAGGTTCACTATTAAGGAGAAGCGCTTTTTTTCCAATTGTTTAAGGTTGTTGTCTATTCAGGATCCATATATATATATATATATATATATATATATATATATATATATATTCCTACTCAGAGCAAAATCTTTGCGTAACGTGAAAACAGCTTTGAAATAATGTGGGGAGTTAATGCTTGCTGTAATAAAAAAGTATGTAGGTGGTACTGTCTTTTAGTTCTATATGTGTGATTTTGCATAGTCTTTGTGCAGTGCAGTGATATGAATAAGTAACTAAGAGAGAAATTGTATTTTAATGTTGGCATTTTTGGGAATATGGATGGGAAAGACATTTGAAAGGTTATAGCAAATGGGATAATAGAGACAGTGGTAGGTACAGACAAAAAGTTTGGCAAAGGAAAAACATTACATGAAAACAGGATAAGAAGGGAGATTAAAAAGGGAGATTAGGGAGTACACAAGAACTTAGTGTTGGAAGCTATTAATAAGGATGGAGTATGAGACAGTGGGAAGAATTTGAAGGGGTAGTTAACAGTGGGTAATATAATCTCAGCGTGCCCTCCAACTAGACTGAGAAGGAAGAAAAGATTTAATGAGTTCCTCAGTTTACATGCCACTTAGGCCGAGAAGAATGTATCACTTTATAGCCAATATGCCACCTAAGCTGACAAGTAGGAATAATATAATATGCAGAGAGCAGTAATGAGAGAGCTGGTAAGAGTGACTTCCTATAAATTGATTGACAGAAGAGGAATTAGGGAGTACAAAGGATAACTGGGATGGAGAAATCCCTTAATTTAAATAAGTTTTAGAGTATTAACATGTAAAGGCAATGCTAATATGAATTAAGCAGTGACATAACTAACACTAGTGTAAGGTATGGCTACAACAGCACAAACTAAAGATGCAGTTTACACTCATTGTATACATGTCATAGTAACAGGGCTATGACAGCACCGCAGATCAGACATTAGTAGCAAACATGGTACTATTAACAGCTCAAGAGTAGATAGTAATAAGGTCAAAGAAACAACAGCATGCACATTTTGACACCAAAACAGTCTAATAAAAAACAGCATGAAAGCAAAACAGTCTAATAGCAGACAAACTCACAAAATGATACTCTAAGAGCAAAACATGTAGGGGTTAAACCAGTCAAAGTCAATAGTTCAGAGGCTGTTAGCTATATCAACAGGCCAAGGAGTGTAATAATAACAACCTGAGAACAAAGAAACATTCAAAAATGCATAAAAAATCAAAAGGCAGCTTAGTAGCAGACAAAGCAACAAATTGTCAAAGAGGCAAGACAGTCTGGTTCAAAGAATAGTCAATGAGCAAAACAGTTCAATACCAGATGACAGTTCAATAGCAAGAAACCTAGCAAAGAACAGTATACTTGCAGAAAACAGCTAACCACCAGTAAGAAAACAGGAATGTTATTTACCCTGTATCTGGCTCCTAATAGAGTAGAAGTCATGTTTTTATATGGCAGTTAAGTTAGTAATCTGATAGCATTGCAGTGCTATGCAATGTGCAGCTTGTCATAAATCAAGTGGAAAAGAGGCATGATTTTGGTTCTTTTTCTTTACTCATCTTATTGATCTGCAGGAATGTTTAGCAGTCAGCAGGGCATCAGAATATAACAGCAAGCCTTGCAACCATCATTTTTATAAAGCAAGAGACTTTGCTAAAACAGGAATCTGCCAGTCAAGAGAACAAATGCAAGAATTGCCCTTAACAGGACAACAGGGACAAGATGTTGACTGCTCCATCTCTCATGAGGAACAGTTGACTCTCAACACAATTCAAGCAAGCAGATACTGGAGCTCAGTTCAATGTCGATTTTCCAACCTAAGTGGTAAAAGGGCTTAACTATAGTGATCTTTTTCTCTGCACTCATTTTGCTGTACACTGATGCCCAGCAGTCGGTAGCTCAGCAGAATAGAATGCCAAGTAGAAAATGATCTTTTTAAAGCCAAAAATGTTCCCTCTAAAATCAAAGTCTATCAGTCAGCAGTATAAAGACTGAAAGAGCCCACTGTACAATAAGGGGAGACAAATTTGTGACTGCTCCTCCTCTCATGAGGATCACTTGTCCCCATATAATTCAGCCAAGCAGGTAATCTGGGATCATGTTAGGCACTGCCATCAGAATTTAGGTGGAAATAAGACTTGTTGGCAGTTCTTTCTCTGTCTGTCCAAGTTGTTGTTCTTGGATGTGCAGCAGTGAGCACATCAGCACAGTTTATTTTCTATGTTTAGTGAATGGCATGTAATTATTGATTACTCAGGGCAGCCAACAGTGACCAGAAATAAAATCAGATCTATTACAGTATGAATAAATAAAATGTTTTCTGATTTGTGATACATCCTTTTAGGCATTTCTGATAACATCACAGGTGGCACAATGGCACAGAGACTAAACTTGCTGCCTCACAGCAAAAGGACCATCAGTTTGATGTTCAGCTGAGGTGTGTTCTGTGCAAAGTCTGCATGTCATCCCTGTATCAGTGTGGGTTTTCTGTATGTGCAGTTTCCTCTCACTTCACAAATGCATGCCAAAAGTAAGTTGCTGTCATTCAAATTGCATATAGGGGGTGAGCAGCAGTATGTATTGAGGATAGACCAGTGCCCTTGTAGAAGGGCGTTCAATGCTTTGCAGGCTCAGGCATCCATACAACCCATAAGGGATAAAGTGCATTATCAGGAAGTGGATAAAGTGCTTTATCAGGAAGTAGATGGATAGTTGCATCATCATGATAACTTTTAAAAGAAAATTGTTTTTATATATGTATGCATATAAAAAATGCACACACACACACACACACACACACACACACACACACACACACACACACACACACACACACACACACACGATGAAAAGAACTTAGCTTAGTAATATTCCATAATTAATTAGTAGTGAATGTAAGCGATAAGTTGAGATGCATGAAAAAAATACTAGCATATGAATGTTTAGTAAAAATACATTTCCTAATTAACATTAGCCACATCCCCTTGTAGGATTGAGGTGGATGAGGCCTTAAAACAGTCTTCATTCAAATGTGTGCTGATGTGCAGAATGAGGTATGAATAATAACAAAATCAAAGGTAGCACAAACTTCATTTCATATACACATGCACGCGCGTGTGCGCACACACACACATACACACACGCACACACACACACACACACACACACACACACACACACACACACACACACACACACACACACACCAAAAACATTAGCATAACTCTCAGCTCCATAACTCAGATGAAGCCATGTGACTTGGAATGGGGAAATGGGGAAGAATGAATGACCTGAGCAATGGAAAAACTGAGGCAAAAGGGTGGAAATGAGAGGAGTTGATCCTGGCCAGCCCATATTGGTGGCAGGGATCAGGTCTGACCCACTGCAGTGCCTGAACCTGCTAGAGAGAAAAATGTATTTCATGTAATACATGTGCCTGAGACATGTGCTTGATTCTTTCAAACTGCATCTAATGTTAGCCTTCCTGGGTATGTGTGGAAATAATCATGCACACAGGGGCCTGAGCAATAGAAGAACTGATGCAAAAGAGTGGAAATGAAAGGAGTTGCTCCTGGCCAGCCCATACTGATGGTAGGGAACAGGTCTGACCCACTGCAGTGCCTGAAGCTGCTAGAGAAAGAAATGTATTTCATGTAATATATGTGCCTGGGACATGTGCATGACTCTTTCAAACTGTATCTGATGTCAGCCTTCCTGGGTATGTGTGGGAATAATCATGCACATTGGGGAGGGTATAAAAGACTCTTGTATCTACAAGTATACATGGTGGCCACTGGTGGGAGGGGTTAGGACCAGAAAATGGAAATATCCCTCGCATTTGGCTGGTTGATGGCCATGACCTGCTCTCACCCAGGGGATGGGGAACAAGCAGTTTGACTGCTGCTATGGCTAGATGTTAAGAAGCCAGGAGTAAACAGACATGTTTATATTTGCAGCCAGCAAATTACATGGTTCAGACGTTGTGAGTTATGTAGAGTATTCTCAGGAAAGTTAGCAGAGTTTACATAAGTAAATGTAATGTGTCACATTTGCAGCAAATATAATTAAACTGAGAAATAATGGACATTAAGCCATGAGCAATCATTCCTGTTCTTCTTTACTACATATGAGCCAGGATAAAGCCACCTAACAGCCTTTGCATTGACCAGCCTTCACCTTTTTCAAGCACACAGTGTTCTCTCGGATAGATTGTGACCATGTTTGAGAGGACAGGATAAAACAGCAGAATTCTTCATGTTATTGAAGGGTTCATTGTAATGGTTCCAAGACAAGAGACAAGGTTTTTTTTTCAGAATGTGAGTTTTCTGTAATTACATTAACACAAAATAACTTAAATGGGTAAAATGAATTCATAACTCTGGGGGTTATTATATCTGAATTATTGTTACAGTATGATTCAGTGATTTCTCTGAAGGTATTGCTAATGGCACTAGGTTCATAAATAGAACCATAATGTTCTCCCAGCATGTGTGGTTTCAGTTATTAAGGAAGCTTTTCCATTTGATAGCAGAAGGATTCAAGCCTCCCACAGCTATTCTGCAATGACTGCTGTAGTTAATATGTAAAAACATTCAAAGTATGTATTATTACACCTGTCTGGTGTTTGCTGGCTTAATAATGTAAAGGTATAAAGGATGTCATAACTTTTTTGCTGCTGTACCAAGTCTGAAAAGTACCTTCCTGCCTTAAATATTTCATGCAAAGGAGTTTCCTTTTGCAACTTTAGTTCCATCTGCCCTTCACTATAAATGTGTAATCAACTGAGAAAATCAGACATACACATAGCAGAACTGAGGTGTCATTAACAATGAAATGTGACTGTCCATCAGCATATATAATATGCCTCTGCACACAAGGGTTTTTGTTCTTCTATTTTGTTATGCTTGCTTTACCATTCTCAGGGTGCTGGGAAGCCTAAGGCTCTCCCACCATTCAGTGGGCATAAGGCAGAGAACTAATTCTGGATAATATGCGATCACATAACAGAAACATACTCATTCACACCATATACACATCACATACACATGAGCATACGCACACACACACACACAGGCAATAAAGATACTTGCCAATTCACCTATAGTTCATCTCTGAGTGGCAAATGATATTCACACATAGGTGTTTTTTTCTATAGTTGTGGGCTTGCCAGTTACTGATACAAAAATCAGAAGCTTACCTCAGTATACACTTAATGACATGCATGTCATAATGATAGACACAAGAACAGTTATTGTATTTTTCTGTCAATGGCATAAGTAACATCTTAGTAAATTTGACAATGAATATCAAGAGGGTGCTTTATTACCCGAACATGAAAAAAAAATATCCTTTGCTAAATGCCTGTGGAAACAATACAGAGCTAAGAGTTCATGTTTCATTGTGACCTAGATATCAGTCTGAACAAGGACTCACGGTCCTGTAATACAAAGACTCACTGTGTCTCCTTGAGACAGGGCATAGGTTCTCAAGCACCTATTCTATTATACCTGTTTATTAAGCTAACGGAAATTCTTAACATTATCATTGCTACAGTAAGACTGAATTTAACTATGTGGGATATAATGATTTCCAGAATCTATCTCTTCTGTTTTTCAATACACTCATTTTGTATCTTGCAAGAGATGGTTAACATTTGCTGATTTGCATAGTATGCGTATTATATCATATGGCAGCTATCTTGTAAGATCTGTTTTACTGTGTAGGTTTTCTCCCCAGGCCTTGGACGAAAAGGAGCCCTCCATGGTCCAGGCTTTCCCAGTAAACAAATACTAATAATAATAAGTGACAGGTCGTTTAAACCAGTCGGTTTGTGGCAGGGAGCGGCTGTAAAAAATATCCACTGCATCCTGACTTAACTTTCAAAACAGCATAATATTTAGTGACAGAAGCAAACTACACCACTAGAAATAAGACCAAGTGAGCACATGTAGCAAATATAATTTATTTATTATTTATTTTATTTTGACATTTGTTGACCGATTATGTCCGACTGAGTGAAAGCCCATTTTCAGTGGAGGCCAAGGGGGAAAGCCCTGTACAAAAAAAATAATTACAAACAGTAGATAATAGTAATCACAAGAGGTATTGAAATACATGAAAGTCTCACTTAGATTAAGTAACTGACAAAGACATAAGATATATGTAGTACAATCTGTGGTGGTACATCTATAGTCAGAGAGGAAGATGCTAGAAGAAATTACTGGTAGTTACAAGAAGAGAGGGTGGGTAGAGAATAACTATAGAGAAGTGCAGAGCAGTAGCTGTGGAGTAAATAAAAAGAGTTTGGACAGGTAGAGTAAGGAGTAGTTAGACAAAAAATCAAATACAAGGGTAAAAGGAGGGAAAGGCAGTAGTTGAGTTAGCTAGGGCTTTGGCATGTACAGTCCCATATTTTTAGTGGGGTTTCTTTTAATGCTTTCTTGAAGCTTTGAGTGTGAGGAAGATTTCTAATATTCAGTCAAAGTTTGTTCCAGACTGGGGAAACTGGGTATCTGTATTAATTTTGTCCTATTGTTCTTTTTGGCTTGTGGATTGTTAATATAAGCTGGTCTGAGCTCCATAGAGAGTGAGAGGGTGTGTATAGAGATATAAGGGAAGAGGTGGTAGGGCAGGAGGGTGGTTTGTTTAATATGGAGTGAATGAGAGCCAGCTGGGGGAGTAAGAGTTGCTGGGGAAATTCTAGCCAGTGCAAGGTTAGTAAAGAGAGGCAGTGGTGAGAGTTATAGGTTTGGTTTGCAGCAAACCTGGCAACTTTGTTTTGAGTGAGCTTGAGTTTGATCTTTAATGAGGACTGTAAGTTGGCTATGATTACAGAGGCACAGAAGGGTAGGAAGAAGACAGGCATGGGCAAGAGAAAGTCTAGAGTCATTTGTGAGGCATTTTTTATTTCTATAAGGTAGTCCTAGTTTTTGATGGGTCTTCTTTATATGTGAAGGTCGAATTTAAGTTGTTCATCAGTGATTGCACCCAGTAGTTTAATGTGTGTGTCAAGGTGTGTGTCAAGAGTTATTACAGTGTTGTTAAGTGAAGTGATGGTGAATGCTGATTTATGATGAGAAAGGGACTTTGGCAGGAAAAGGAGAAGCTTGTTTTTTTTTTTTTGGATTGAGTATAAGTTAATTGTTAGTAAGCCAATTGTTGACAGAGTGCAAGGAGTTGAGTTAGTGTTTGGAGGTCAGAGAGCTTGTCAGAAGTGAAGATGATGGTCAAGTTATTGATATACTGTGTGAGTGAGGAATGAGAGCAGGAAGTATGGAGGTAGTTTGTGAAAATGTTGAAGAGTAGTGGTGCAAGAATGAAGCCTTGTGGTACTCCTGTATTTACAGGGAGAAAGAGGGAAAAAGAAGAGACCCATTTGACTGACTGCTGCCTATTGGAAATGTAGCTAGAAAACCATGTCAGACTAGTGTTAAAGATGTTGAGGTCAAAAAGTTTGGTGGGAAGCTTGGGCTGTGAGTGTCAAATGCCTTGGAGAGGTCGAGGACTAGATGGGAGACTAGTTTGTTGTTGTCTCTGGCTTGTGCAATAGTTTGAATGAAAGAAATGAGAGCAGTAGCAGTGCTATGATTTGGGCGGAAACTGTGTTGAGTGGGTGTGAGTAGATTTTCCTGCAGGAGGTTGTCCAGGAGTTGCTTGTGAATACGTTTCTAGTAACTTAGAGGGGATAGTATAGCAATGGAGTGGAAGTTTGAGAGGTCAGTGGATTGACCTCCTTTCTGGATAGGAATAGTATAGAATTGTTTCCAGATAGTGGGGACAATAGATTCTTCTAGAGATCAATTTTCTAAGTGTCCACTATGAATGGATTGAATGACAGTCTACCATTGAGCTAACTCCCTGAAAAAAAATATTGAAAACACACTTTTCAGTGATTTTTGCTGAGAGGGAACCCCCACCCCACGTCCCCCGCACACCATGACACCACCCACTAATTAATATGTGGTTGCACTGTAGGAGAAAGGGGGCAAATGCCAGAAAATGATATTTAGTACTTGCATGACTCCGCAACAGTGTCTGTCTATGGAGCTCCTGACATTGTCAGGGAATTGAGTGTCGGGCGGGTTGGGATTCATCAAGCAGTGATATAGCCAAGTTCTAAACTCCATCAATGAATAATTAAATATGATTTTCTCTAAAAGGTGATAAAATGAAGTAAAAAAGGTTAGCTGAACTTAATTGCAATGACTGAACACTGTGCTAATATTACAACAGTAAGAGAAGCATAGTACACCATGAGCAATAACTATGGAATAAACACATCAGGTCATAAAGTTTATAGTACAGATATGACAGGCATACTACAAGGAATTGTCACATACATTATATGAGAACAGATATAGTAGTTGATTGAAAAAGTAAACACAAAGGTGAGGGCAAACTGTGGGTGAGAATGGGGACTAGAAATGGCAATGTGATCCATGCAGAAGCTACAGAATGCTGCAGCTTTGAAGTGAAACAGCACCCAAATATGACTGATATTCACTGCTCATGCTGCCACATAAGAGTCAAATTGCCCATCTATCTATCTCTCCATCTATAGGAAGTCAAAAAGAATAAAAAAAATGAAATGTTTTACAAACTCTTTAAAAAGTACATGAAAGCAAGCTGCAATGCATCAACTTTCTCCTTGCTAATGGTAGCATTCTTGACGGTTCCAAAACCAAAGCAACTAGATGACACAGACATATTAAAAGTGCTGTTGAACATCAGTCTTCTCACTTTAGAAAATATTTTCCCTAAAGATATTAAAGTCCATTATCAAGGTCTCACAAAAAAGAAGTTTATTTCATACTAGCTGTTGAATGTATAATGAAGTATGTCTTTAATAATGCATTTGGAACCCAAATGTCGACACCATTAACTACAGACATTGCACTTTTACTTGTATTTTCATTAGACTGCACTTTCATTAAAAATTAAAAAAAAATAAGTTAACGCATCTTACCAAAAAGCGTGATGCATTGTTTATCTCAGGGGTAGGTACCAACTAACGTAAAAAAAAAAAGGCAAAAGTCCAAAGACGATGCATAGAGAGAACCAGCCACAGATGCAATAGGAAACAGAGATACATCTTTCCAAAGCTCTTTGCAAACCTCACTTCATCCAGGCATTTATTTGTTTGTTTGTTTATTTATTTATTTATTTATTTATTTCATTAGTTTAATAAGTAAATCACTGACCCATGTGGACGCAGACTGGGCTTGGCCTACAAATACAAAAACATGTTAGTAAAGACAGCTATTGGAATATTGAGTAGTGAAGGAGTAAACAGGTAAGACATAATTTGAAAAACTAGAAATGTAAAACACAAATAAATAGCAGTTTAACAGAAGACTTGGTACACATAATGCAGATAATAAAAAGATTCAGCTATTCACACTATTAACATGAGTTATGCTCAGCAGTATTTAATTTACATCATATATATTATAAATGCGAGCACACCCAAACCAAGATGAAAATCAGGAAGGCAACAGGATAAAATTGATGTAAAATCCAAGTATTTTATTAGGCCAAAAGAAACGTAAGCACTTTCACTGCAATAAAATCCGCTTCTTCAGACGTATATTCAAAAATCCATTATTCTTTGATTTAAATAGCTAAAACACTAAAACAATTAAAAAGTAACCTATAGCTAGGCTGCAGCAATCAATCAATTAATCAAGATGATTAATTCACTAGAAAGGAATTATCAACAGCTAAGCCAAACTTTAAATATTAAATGCTCAGTAGAACTCATACAATGCAATGAAACACAACTGCTATTAGAGTGTAACAGTGAAGACAAGATACAATGAATGCTAAGTAATGAAATGCCTAAGCAGTAATAGATGAGTATGGGTAAATAAATATCAATATAAATATAAATATAAACAACCAAAGTAATAATTCATGTCATTTTATCCTTCTGTTTTTTAGTATAGGTTTCAAAGGGACTGTGTCATTAAGACCACGCCCCCTATGTGCACCTAGCCTTAAAATCCAGTTACTCTCTAAAGTTTCTGTATTATTAACTAGGTCACCCATTCTAACACTTATTTCTTGTAGCTGTAATACCTGGAACCGAAACTGATAATTCTCTCCTAGTTGTAGAGTGTGCTTGGCTAAAGCACTATATATAAACCCCTTAGATGTGCAGTATATATGGTCCCTAATCCGTTCACGAAGGGCGTGATTAGTTTTACCTACATAGAATGAATAACATTCCATGCAGGTAGCTATATACACTAGATATTTAGATATACAAGTACTAGAATTTCTTAACTCCCATAAATAACCAGTGTCAGGGTGCCTAAAAAATCTCTATTCATCAATATATTGGCATTGTGCAAATTTGCCACATCTTCTTGTGCCTAGCCACATTACCTATCTATTCTCAGTCAAAGCGGTGGGGTAACATAATTGATGTTTCAGGCATCTTTTATTCTTATATACATAAGTCGGTTGTCCACCCACTATAGTTGCAGTAAGGTCATCTATTAACAAAATGTGCCAATTTTGAGCTATGACCTGTTCTATTCTATTCACATTCATAGCATAAGGTAAGATGATGGGTAACTTAGTAAGTGCTGTTTTAAAATTAGTATTCTGAGGATCTCTTGGTCTATGTGAAAAATAGGGTTTCGCTTGACCTCCTCTTTGCGAGTCCACTTGCTTATAAATTTTATTGATTTCAAATTCATCATAACCTCTTTTAACAAAATGTGTTTTAATTTTAATTAATTCATTATTAAATATATCCTGGTTGCAGCACAGTTTCGAAGTACTCATCGCTTGCCCTTTCACAATATTGTGGAAAACTCTAGGATTATGCATGCTGTCCCTGTGTAAATAAGATGGTTTATAACAGGGTTTCCTGTATACAGTAGTGCTACAAATCCCTTGTTTAACATTGACAGTAACATCCAGGTAATTTATACTTTCTCGGGAGTGTTTCATGGTGAATTTTAAAAAATCAATGCTATTATTGATTCTCTCATAAAACCAAAACAGAGACATTTCATCACCTTGCCAAAGAATAAAATGGTCATCCACAAACCTTTTATAATATATTATTTGAGGTGTTAATAACAGATGTTATAACTCCCAGGTTACCATTACCAAATTAGCATAAGTATTGGCGCAGCTAGTACCCATTGCTACGCCTGTTGTCTGTTTGTAGCAAATATTTTGAAATAGAAAAATATTATTATCAAGAACCATTTCTAACAGCATGCATAACAAATCTGCTTTATTTTTGTCCACCAATTTTTTGTTCTATCATTAAAGTTTTATTCACGTCCATCCCAAATAATAAGGGATTAGAGATGGTTAAAACTTTAATGATAGAGCAAAAATGGTTTGTGGATGACCTTTTTTAAAATTCACCATGAAACACTCCCGGGAAAGTATAAATTACCTGGATGTTACTGTGGCAAATGTGCACAATGCCAATATATTGATGAATTGAGATTTTTTAGGCACCCTGACACTGGTTATTTATGGGAGTTAAGAAATTCTAGTACTTGTATATCTAAAAAGCTAGTGTATATAGCTACCTGCATGGAATGTTATTCATTCTATGTAGGCAAAACTAATCGCTCCCTTCGTGAATGGATTAGGGACCATATATACTGCACATCTAAGGGGTTTATATATAGTGCTTTAGCCAAACACACTCTACAACTAGGAGAGAATCATCAGTTTCGGTTCCAAGTATTACAGCTACAAGAAATAAGTGTAAGAATGGGTGACCTAGTTAATAATACAGAAACTTTAGAGAGTAACTGGATTTTAAGGCTAGGTGCACATAGGGGGCGTGGTCTTAATGACACAGTCCCTTTGAAACCTATACTAAAAAACAGAAGGATAAAATGACATGAATTATTACTTTGGTTGTTTATATTTATATTTATATTGATATTTATTTACCCATACTCATCTATTACTGCTTAGGCATTTCATTACTTAGCATTCATTGTATCTTGTCTTCACTGTTACACTCTAATAGCAGTTGTGTTTCATTGCATTGTATGAGTTCTACTGAGCATTTAATATTTAAAGTTTGGCTTAGCTGTTGATAATTCCTTTCTAGTGGATTAATTGTCTTGCTTAATTGATTGATTGCTGCAGACTAGCTATAGGTTACTTTTTAATTGTTTTAGTGTTTTAGCTATTTAAATCAAAGAATAATGGATTTTTGAATATACGTCTGAAGAAGCGGATTTTATTGCCGTGAAAGCGCTTACGTTTCTTTTGGCCTAATAAAATACTTGGATTTTACATCAATTTTATCCTGTTGTCTTCCTGATTTTCATCTTGGTTTGGGTGTGTTCGCATTTATACTTGGATCTACTTGTGTCAAAGCTCTGGTGGTTGTTGTTCGTAGTTTATTGACATCATATATATTACGTTCAATAGGATACACATATAAGAAGAAACAGAGCTTTGTTCATTTGAGATGAGAGGGAGGTGGAGTAGATCATGCATAAGTCTGTTGATGAAACAGGAGAATAATATGCGGAGACTAGGACAGAATCTTCTGGATCACATTTCATTAGAAGAGAGCGATTAGAAAGTGAGAACCTAGGTTTGATTTTGAATGCAGTGCTGGTGATGAAGTTAATAAACATTGACTGAATGTCAGACTAATTTCACTGCCTAATACGTTTTTCTGTAGGGTGATGAAGTTAATAAACATCGACCGAATGTCAGACTAATTTCACTGCCTAATACGTGTTTGCGTAGTAAGCAGTGATCAGCTAGTTCAAAGGCTTTAGTAAAATGCTCCGATGAGGTTTCCTTTTTGCATGTTAATAAGGTTGTCATCATTAAGCTCAGAGGGCAGTGATTGTGCCTGTGCCTGTCCAGAAGCCATAATGATTATTTGACAGAAGATGACAAATTTAATGGTATGTTGGTAGTTGTGTGTAAATGATTTTCCAATATTTTCTAAGGGTGAGTAGAATGGAGAGGCTGTATTCTATTCTGGGATTTTCATGACAGGGGTGAGCAAAGCTGATTTCCAGATTTGTGGCATTATATTGTAATAAAAGGCAAAGTTGTAGATGTAAACAGTGGAATACAGATATAATCTTTGTTGAAGCTGATGAAACAGAGCTGTTAAGTTGTCACAGCATACTAGGGCATGAGTATTTGTTCTTTCAATATCTTTGTTTTAATGTGTTTGAAATAGAAAGGAGGGCTATAGGGTAAAGGTAGTGTTGAATGGAGGTGCTCACTGAGGATGAGGGAGCATTAGATAGGTTGGAGAATTCAGAGAGAATTTCATTACCAAATAGGAGTGCTTGTGAACTGAGCTGTATTGTTCTATGAGTTAGTTTTCATCTGTTCCCTAGCTATTAGCTGGTTGATTTATCTCCAGAACTGCTTAATTTATATTTTTAGATAGTTTTGTTTATGTCAGTATTATGCATCTAGAAACAACTACCTCTGGGACTGTTTGGAGTTATCAAAAAGTAGTAGAGAATCATCAGAAAACCTATGTAGATGATTCTTTAGGAACGAGAATTGTATTAACTGGTCTCTGAGAGAGTAGCAGATGCATAGAATAGACTAGACTACCAAGTTACACTAAAGCAAGCACTTGTTTAGATATTTTTAAGAACAACCTGCACATTTGTTATAGGATACATTTGGCATATTGGCAGGCTAGGGGGACATTATTGCCCATGTCTAAAATATTTGTATGTATGTATGCATGTAAAGTGGTTTACTTTCTGCATATGTATCATGTTCTTACAGAGGTTCCAAAGATGTATAAAAAACATTGCTTGCATTTTGGGGTTAGGGCAAATTTTGCCCTGGATCAAAGATCCACTTCTGGGATCGAGGAATTCTTTCAGTTCCTTTCTACACCATGTTTTGTTTTGATTTATATAGTCTGCTAATTAGTGGAAAATATTTCTCCCATAATATGGTAAGAATGTTGTTTAGGAAGTTAGCAGCTGAGTTAAGACTTTGTTAATGAAATAAGAGTGGGGTGGGTATTTTATTGGCTAGTTAATTATGATGGACTATAAGATAAGTTGAAATGGTTACAATATAGTTTGGAATATTACTAATAAAAAGGGGTTAAACAGAGTTGTACATTCAGAAATGGAGTCTATTAGATTCCTTCATTAGACAGATAAACCCCAAGATCTGTTAGAATTTTTTTTTTTTGCATTATTCTGGCCCAGAAGAATTAGGTTGAGGTCTCTAAATATAACTAAGATTTGCTCATAGTTTCATACTAGGCTAACTGCCCTTGTGGGCCATTTTAAGCCTAGCCAATAAGCCACGTGAGAATCAAACCTTGCGCCTGTAAGGTAAATATCTCAACCATTATGCCAGCCTAAGGCTTAGCTGTCAATACGACTGGTTGATTGATTGTTGTATGTATGTCTGTATGTGTTGATCAGAAGCACTGAATCCATCTGGACCATTTTCAAGTTCAGTTATGGATATGGTGGGAGGATGTTAGACATCTGCTAGGTGGATTCAGGTAGTTAGAATGGCTATTTGCCAGATTTGAATGTACACTAGATTTGATGTTGTCTCAGGTGCATAGTTTAATGTTCAGGCATGATTTATAATGGAATATGGTTCCACCATCCATCTTTTCACTGGATCATGCACTAAACTAAAATCTGTAGCTTTAGAAAAAGAATTAATGGTCAGCAGAGCCATTTTCACTCATGTTTCTGTTATTGCAATGATGCGTGGTGAGCGCAAGTCTAAGAATGTTTATTCTAGTTTATTTCTTATGCTGCCTGAATTCAGGTGGCAACATTTAACAGAGCTGTAGAATTAATGTGAGCAGTAGTTGATGATATTGTCCCTGGCTTAAGTTTTATGTTACCTCTAATTAATAGGATTAAGTAGGAGTGGTGCTATTCTGAAATGAGCTTTAAGACATTTTAGAAGTTCAGGTTTACATTTTAAATAAGCAAGATGTTTGTTTGTTGAGGGTAAATGTATTTCAGATGGATAACAGTATGATTGATATGGTTGTTAAGGGCATAAAACGAATGTATAAACATTTAGAAGATGTTAGTGAGTAATATGTGAGTACAACCCTGGATCTGCTGTTGTTAAAGTCGTCACTTAAAGTTAGGCTAAAGTTATGCGTTTTGGCTTGTTCTGGTGGAAGGAACAGAAAGAGGAAAGTGTAATAAAGATTATTAGTGTCATATCTGAATAATTTGGGATAGGTAATAGTTGTAATGTATAGTATGATATCAGTATGATAGGTTGCATGTCTTTCAATGCCTAAGTGGAGTATATAGAAGAGAATGGGGGAGAAGTCAAACTATATAAAAAACAGCCTGGCTCTGTGGTGCACCGGAAGGATCCCTGAATATGTTCCAGGCAAATGCAGTCCTGGCAATTGCAGGAACCAAAAAGAGAGGGCATGGAGAAAAGGGATGTGTCAGGCTTACATGTTTCAGGAGGAAGGGAGAGGGTGCATATACAATGGGGGCAGACCGAGCAGTGCTAACTTTCTGGAAGAGAACAGGAAGCTCATCTCTCATGTTTCATGGGGTGAGACAGGGATGCCTGGAGGGAACATCCCTTGCAGAAGTGAGAGGACATTTTTCTCTGTCATCCCATTGCAGTCTTCTTTCCTAAGGTTGTACTACAGATGATGAAAGTAAAGATGAAAATCTTGAAGCACACTAATGGCTCTTTGAATGATGGTCTCTCTTTGTCATCTTTTGCCCTGGCAATGGGGAACAAATGGATAATTGGCTGTGGAGAGGGCTGATGAATGAAAAACAATGAGGGTAAGACTGCAAAAAAATGTTTGAAAGAGGGGAAGAAGGAATGGGGAAGGATGAGTGAGGGGAAATAGCAATGGAGTGGGAAGGCTGTTCTCCTTTTATACAATTCAACAGCCCTCCCAAATCCATTGTGAGGAGAAAGAATGTGCTAGTAAGGGAGGTGTGTTTAATTTTGCCCTATAGAAAGTAAGAAATGGATTTGTATTACGGTATAAAGGAAATGATGTGGACTGAATGAGAACAGAGGTATGGTGCAAAGTGAAATAGATTTACCTGAAAAAAATATCAGTAGGCTACAAGTGGAACACTCTTGGCAATGAGGTCCTTCCTGACAAAGTAAAACTGCATCCAAGTGTAAAAGAAGATAGATTACCTAGTGGGATATGATGATGGGAAGTATTGATTTTGCATGAGAGGATAGTAAAGTAAAAGTTCAGAGCAAGAGGCTGTAAAATAGCAGATATGGGGAAGCACATCACACAGCATAGGCAGTCTTGTTTCATTTAGACAGGCTGCCATGGAGAAGATGGTAAAGGGTTGATATCTGTACTAGCTAATATTGAACAGGCTGCCATGTTGTAGCCTGGATAGATTGACATAGATGTGCTTTCTGATTTTAGAATCATAAAATGGGGAAGTCAGGAATCACATGTGAATCATCTTAGATAAGGAGCTAGGCTGATATCTCTTACCATCTATAACCAGGGAATCTCAGCAGTTGTAAGCACTGCAGCTGCAGGAATCCATGAGGAAAGACAGAGGGAAGAAGGACAGTAGGCGGAAGAAAGTGGAATAGATGAGCACTAAGCACAGAAAAAAGATCAGTAAAGGGAAAGCTAGGTGTCTGCTGTACTAACTTAATGACCTACAGTTTGGATATGTTGCCTTCAGACATTCCCTGCAGCAGCTCTTACTTTCCAGCTTTTCAGCTAATACAGCAGTGAGGGTACAAGTTTCAGAAGGCAGCACAGCTCTCTAGAAGAAAGCATCTTATACCACTACATTCACTTTCAAGCTGATATCCTTTACATTTACTTATTTTGGGAGGTAGATAAGGCTCTCAGTACATTTCATTTTCTGAAAAAAGCAAATAGTAAATAAGTGGTAAATTAATATTCCTCATCAAATGTGGAGTAAATGATGCATATTATGCACAGAATCTAGGTTTTTCACAATAAAATGGCATTAACAATGAACTGGGTGGGGCCGGAGTGCTGCTGTTTGAAATATAATGGTCCTGTTGCCTTGCCCATAATAGGATTGGGGAACAATTTTATCATTCTGTATTCAGAATTTGTGAGAATGTGCACCTCTAATAATATCCTACAGTAATGTCATTAATGTCAGAATAAACCAGCAATGTAACAGAGCAATACATTTTATACTGTAGAAAATGCCAACTCAGTAAGAAAAATGTTAGCATTTCACTCATCATGAATACACTAGCAGCAGACACTAGACTTATAGGATACAGTGATACTTTAAATGGCTGTGCTATACAATTGTCTTAACAAGTCAATGGCTATATTACATATTCACAGTATATAAAGATTTGTTCGGTTCTGCATTACTTACCATCACATCCTCCCCAAAGGAAAGAGACTCCTTATGAAGCACAGATGTGTACACAATCAATGCATGCTCACACTCTGTACTGATCTTGTCAATGCACATAATTAACATTTTGAATGTTATTGTGCTCTAAAAGCTTAAGATACACTATAGCACAAGTATTCATAAAACAGGAAACTTAATGAAGACAGTACTAAAGCAAAACATTTTCAACAAGAAAACTTTGTACAGTCACTCATCTGACCATATCCCTCTGTCAGAGTCCTGGTAAGGAATTAGTAATTTAACTTCTGTCCCACTGCATGCCGCAGGAACAGTACTGGAACTGCATCCATAACCATGAAGGAAACCAATTAGACAAACCATTATGACAGCCAGTATGCTTAGAATCACTCTGCAAGGCAGTTTTAGCATGATCTGGGATGGCCACACTCAGATAAACAGCACACCTTCTGACATCCCACATTTTGCATTTTAAACTTCCTTCATTAATTTGGACCTTGTATCATGGTAATGCTTTTGAGGGAACATGAACACTTTGAAGATGTGGACCTGGTTACTCTGCATTCAAACATGCCAGGCTTACTTTCTGGAGCATGGTTTTCGGTATAAGGCTTGTCAGGAACTACTGAAATATGCCTTTGTTTTTATCTAACTATGGTGCCATCCTCTGTTTGTACCATGTGGAAGCTAAGTTCATTAGTTTTTTGCACTGCAATACCCGTCGTGTCTTACTTCTATTTCACATCTATCTTTAGGCATACTGATTGACCTGGTTGAAGGATAGGTACTCTTTGTAGAGAATAGCACCTGTTGTAGAACTTTTTGTATAAAGCTTTAGGTTTTTGGTCATTTTGCTTAACAGAGTCAAACAAAATAGTGTTTGGCTCAAGCATTGACTGTAACATTAGCATGTTAGTTCCTATCTAACGTCCAAACATTAGCTGAGAAGGCCTTACTCCTGTAGCATTGTATGGAGTAGCCCAATATGACATGAGAGCCCTGTCATGATCAGGGTCTCTCAAAATACATTTAGCTTTTTGCACTGCTTTCTCTGTGGTCCCACTGGACTAAATTTTGTACAGTATGACTAAAACCAGAGTTATCAACAAACTGTTGACACTTGGTCAACCCAAACTGTGTATTATTATCTTGTACCTGTATTATTATTATTATTTCTGTGACACAAGACCCAGCAAGAGCAAAAGCCAGCAGCCATCTTTGCTAAGGACCTTGCAATAAGGAAGTTAGTATCAATACCTCTTTTATTTGAGATAGTTTATGGACAATACGGGCTTGGCATGAGCTTGGCAATGTCTTGGATGCTGTTTAGACATGACAGTTTGCTCTTTCACAACATTCTGTGAAACCTTGATGCACTTTACGTATTGATGTAGCAGTTCAGCACAATGTGATGCGGATACTAATATTCTGTCTGGATATAACAAAAAATCATTATACTCTAATATTTGCACACAGACCATGTATTACTTATGTTTTGTCTGTTTTCAGGAATTTGAACATCCATCTTAAGCATATTTTTTTCATCATGAATTTGTCTATTATGTGAACACAAACAAAAACGTCTAACGCACACATACATCTTATAAGATATCAATGAATTAACATAAACTGGATTAAAAAACATGGTCTTCTCAAAGGACCCAATTCTCTATCATAATCAACTTACATCATAGTATGACTTAATAAGGTTAATATAAACAGTATAATGCATTTAACTCAAATGCTACTACACACATTAGAACTCGGTGAATATTTATACTGATCTTAATGCACCTAGAACTTACCTTTCAACTGTCGAGATTTTAGCAGAATGTCCAGATTTTTGCCTCATATTTTTGATCTGTTCCCTATAAAATTTGTGGTTTTCTGGCAAATCACTGGGATGGTCTGAGGATTGAAGTCACTAAATAATGACATGCATTTGAGTTTCAGACTTTAACTCCTTCAGAAAATGTATGTTAAAACAAACCCTATTAATCTAGCAACTTTCGAAGTTTATAAGAGCAAAATATGCCCCTATTTTTTGGCCTTTGTCCCCTATTTTGTTGGGCTTTGTCCAGATTTCTTGTACTAAGTGGTTGACTGGTATGACTTAGAATCATTTTCATATTATCAGTCATAATGGAAGTTTCAATCAATGACTTTCTTACTCTTGTATAAACAGAATATTTTACAATCAAAAAAGGAATTGTGAAGAAACAGGAAAAAGAAACACTGTAATGTGCATTAAAAATCATTTGCAGAAAGACAAATGAATAGTGATGAAAATTCTAACCAAACACCCATGCCCACATATGTGCTTGACTGTATATTCTATGAAACATTTTGAAATGTATTTAAGAAATATTTATTCCAACATTGAGCAATCATTTTCCAGCTTTTAGACAGTGTGGCAAAGAGGATGGAAATCATTACTTTAATCCATTTGAATGTGTTGCATTGAGGTTAAGACCTCAGGCTGGGATTAGTAACCAAAAATGCACATCTCTGTTATGTGGAAGGGCAATACATTTATCTTTAGTCCAGGCCCATAACTCTTAGACAGCTGTTCAGTTCCAAATCATACAAAGGTAGTTAGCTGGAGTAGGATGACATCACCTGCAAGTATAACATTCGTATTTATAATTGTCTTAGGATTATAGGATATTTCTAGTTTAATGACCCCAGGGGGCCTTTTTAAGCCTAGCCCTGCTTCCCACAAGCAAGAATTCAACCCTGTATCTCCTTGTATCTGTAAGGTAAACACCTTAACTATTAAGCCAGCCACCATTTCTTTAAATATGTCATGTGAAAAGCGCTATGAGTAGATGCTCTTCATGTACTCATTATGTTAGATAAGAGATATTAGTATCTGCATACATATGTTCACACCCTGACTAGCTTTCACTCTTTCTCTAAGATCTCTAGAGTATTACCAACCCTTAACTATACAGCACCTATTTTATCCTGTAAATAAAGTAAATAAATCCTAACTACATTTATAACTGTATACTGCATTTTCTCTCTCCTATGTAAATTAAATTTGTGTATTGTTGCATATGTAAACGCAACCTATTTATAATTGTATAACACTCCTAATGAAATCAACATGTATTAACCTCTGTCTTGATTGAATTATCAATTGCATGATTCTAAAATCCCATTTCTATTGATAAGAATCTATTTTTTTTCTGTGTAAATTTTTTTGTAATTTTTGTTACTTTAGTGGAGCTTTTCTCCCCATGCCTCCACTGAAAATTGGCCTGAGTACCCAGTCAAACCATCCCAGTAAAGAAAAGCCAATAAATAAATATGTAGAATACATCTCTATTCATTTTTTTGTAATGAACAGAGTAAGAGTTTCCCATTTAATCTTAACCTGTAGGAGAGGATACTGTTTCATGTTAACCACTAATTTGTATATTTGCCTAATTTTAAGAATGATTGCTTACAGGTCTGTGGTAAGAGTTGCACCTACCTTTGGGAAGCCAGGATGCCCAGGCCTTACTCATCTCACTAAGATTTTTGTTTATTACTGATCTTAACTTGAGGTACTGCCACCATGATATCCCTTGTGTTTGTTGGCCTTCAGCTACAGTATAAGAATAAATGAGAAACTCTTTTATACCTGTAATAGCTAAGATGAATCAGTTGTATCCCACATCTAAGATATAGTAAATACTGCCTGCAATACAATTACGCCACAGAACCTCATTGTTATTAAGTATAATTTTAGCATTATCCCATATATTAGTACCCAGTCATTAATCAGTATGTCCTTTAGTCTATGGTTGATGCAGAAAAAGTTTATTTTCAAACCTATTCCTGTAAACCACCTCAGTCTTGAACATTGCTTGAGGGTTTTTTTTATTATTATTCCCCTGTAGTATGGCTTAGAATTCAGTCTTGAACCATGGGGGTTTCTTTATACGTCTATCTTGGAAGTAATGGTGGCCATGACTGCTACCAAATATCCCAGACCTTGGTCTACGCTATCCACCTTCCTCTTAAGCTTCTATACATATTTCTTGAAATCTGACATTTTGGCCTTGCCATAAGTAGTCAAAATTTCATTTGGAAGTATTTAATCATGTTACATCATGTTAAGTATGGAAGATGCCTAAGGATAAAAAGTATTGTAAGCAATATAAACATTTTTGTTACTTCAGTCATGGATAGAGGTGAAAGGTTTTGCTGTTTCCGTATAGCTATATGCTGAGCAATATACTTTTTTACTGGCTTAAGATTTAAGTCCTCAACTTTACAAATATAGGCTGAAGTATGTAGTCCCGCATATGGACATTGCTAAACAATATGCAATGAGCAGAGCTACCACTTCTAGATCAGTTTTTGTTTGGGGTGTAAGATGGAATATAATAGAATTATTATAGTCAACATATAAGCTTAACCATGAATAAAATATAAAATATTTTGATTTTGTTTAATATAGGTGATGTGTCCATCTAGGGTTATTAAGCCAAATAACACAATCATCTGCAAACCAGGGGGTTAAGTGTAGCATTTGTTTCTTTTCTCAGATATATAGATACCATAGTTTGCAAATGTATTATGCAAACCCACATCTAGGGTATTGATAATTAATTTAAATGCATAAAGTGTCAAAGGGCATCCTTGTTGAGTGCCTTGCATTATTTGTTGTGGAGCAGACAAGATTTTATTAGTAAAGGATTTAGCATAGGAGTTAGTGTATAAGAGTTTGCATTTCTTAATAAAGGCTTTGGGAAGACTATATTCTCTCATAATATCCCAAATAAAATACAAATGATACAGAATTCCCTACTGCTAAGGGCTGCATATAACTTGTGTTTAAACAAGAATCGTTACAGATAGTACTTTTTATTAGTCTCTTAGATTTTACTTTTTGTATATTATATTGACAATTCTCACTAACCACCTCTTTCTTACCACATTTTTATAGCTATTTACTGCCATAAAACAAATTTGTGCTTCACCTGATACCAACCTTCTGTATGCCAGACCGTAACACAGAACCAGCCTGCAAGAACATACACTACTTAATTGAAAAGGGCATTACATCCAAAGTGAATGGTGTAGGTCTCCTGTTGTGTATAGTTTTTTTTTTTTTTGTTCAAACTAATTACTTCCTAAATAATTGGCATGCACACAACCAGAAATGACAGTCCTTTGATTTTGGCATAGGAATAATTGTTGCCAACTTCCCCTAGAAGCTAAGTAAGCACTCGAATGCCCCATTGACCAATCTAACATTACTTTTCTAGATTTCACTTTATCACTAACACAGGCTATCCCTGTGTACAGTTTTCCTGTGCATTACCATTAAATATATAGCTGTCCATCAATTATCAAAAACAATATTAAAAGCAAACCGCTGAACCTTTACTGGAACCTTACTGCACTCCCCAAGTATTTGCACATAGATATCTGTAGTTTAGATTTCAATAGTGCCTATACTATAAACAAATTGTAGAAGGTATCCTTACTGATTGTTTTTTGTTTTTGTTGGAGGTGCACATGTAGAAGCCCATGCAGCCCGCTCCATTCACCCTCGCTAAGCTTGGGCTCATGCCTCTCCCTTACCCTACCCCCATTCCACCCACTCCCACTTTCATTAGATTAATTCACTCTGACCACACCCACCACTCTATCTAGGCAAATCAGCACTCACCAGCAATTGCACACTTATCAGACACTCCCACCTACCTCCTCAAGCACACACTGCCCAACACCTTCAACTTCTTCTTTCAAAGGCCTGTACCTATATACCTATTCAAACTAACTACTAATACTTACACTGCCCATTGCTCTTGCTATTAGCTAATACCTAAGCTTACACACTATCATCCATTACCACCACCACACAAATATCTGATATACTATTCTTTCACTGCACAAATCCCTCATTAACTTATATCAACTATGACTTTATTTAACTTCTTAGCTTCATTAACTGTCATCTTACTGGCGCATACTACCTCTTACTGCCTCACTAACACCAGAGCACCACCTCATCAAGCCACTACTAAGAGTATCATTACTGATACAATCCCTTTAAACATTAACATCTATCCCTCTATCTTCCACATAGCTTCCTTTCACCAGATTCCAATCTGCCCAGTTCCATCACTTCAAACTAGCACACCATCAGTAAAATACCACTTCTACATTTCTAACCTATTCCATACCATATTGCAACTTGTCTCCAACCTAACCTTTTGTGATGATCTATACCCAAATCCTGTACTTAACACTCCTTTAATCATCCAACATCACAAATCCCAACTCACACTACTGTACTTCCCCTTCAGAAAGCCCTCTGACCTCCTTATATTTAACATAAACACCAGAAGCATCAGAAACAAGATTTCAGACCTACATGCACATCTTTCTCTCTACTCTCTTGACATTGTTTAGCTCACTGAAACATGGCTAAAACTGGAAACAACTAACAATTAATTAATGTCTCCTGGCTATAACCATCTGCGTAAAGACGGAGCTAATAAAAAAGGTGGAGGCATTGCTATCTTATTTAAAAAACAATTAAACATAGAAATAATAAACCTTCCATTACCTACATTAGCAACAGCAAAAGTCATAATTACTAAACTACATTTGAACACTAAAAAACTATAAACCTAATTGCCTGCTACTTTCCACTAGGTAACAATACTGACACAGCATAAAACCTACTTCACTGGACCTATATTTCAATATTGACTGTAAAACATGCAACTCCTCCAAACCTACAATCTTCATAAACCTCTACGGGTTTTCTCAGTTTATCCACCACCCAACCAGAGTTGATAAAACTACAAAAAGGGAATCAATACTCAATTGGTTATTGTCAAACAGACCAGAAAACATTAGTAATTCAGGCTGTCTCCCAGACAGCCTAAGTGACCACCTACCAACCTATCTAATCAGAAGTCAAACCCATCTAGTAAAATCCATCATTTATCAACAAATAAGTAAAAAATCCTTTAACCCCAATACATTTATTGCCACTATATCAAGTTGTAACTGGCACCCCTTGAGAACACTTAACATAGATGAAGCAGTATCTACTTTAACTCAACTTTCCTCACAATACTAGACCACCACGCACCCCCTAGAACCATTCAAATCAAATCTAACTAGGCCCCCTGGTTTTCCAAAGAGACTAAATTACTACTACATAATAGGGACAAAGCTTGGGGAAACTGGAGAAAACAGGTACCCCTAACTGGCAAACCGAAATATCTTGAACTCAGGAAAAAGACAAAGAAAATTATTAAGGTTGATAAAATAAGCTACGACCACAACGCTCAAACAGATATCAAAACAATCATAAAAATGTGGGGTAACCATCAACAATGTACTCCACCTAGCTAAAGCTGGAACCCCTACTCTTGCAACTACTGACAACTCAACAAACATAGCAACCCAGTTTAACAAATTCTTTACAAATTCCATCCTAACTCTAGCCAACTCTCAAACCCCCTTGCTACTTATCAAATCACCCAAACTCAGCACTACTGATTTGAGCTTCTCACTGCAACCTGTCCCCATCTCCACTGTTAAAATGATGTTTAATAACTTAAAACCTACAACTCTCTCTGCAGACAATTTAGCAGCTGAATTCTTAAAGATCGCTGCTAATGCTGTTGCATATTCTATAACAATTCTCATTAACCATGCTATAACTGAAAACTTAGTTCCCCACCTTTGGAAAATTGCCTATATCACTCCACTCCACAAAGGAGACAACTCCAAAGAATTAACTAATTATTGACCTATCATCATATTCTCCCTCCCTTTTCAAAATCCTTGAAAGGTGTGTACACACACACAAATCATGACATTCCTAAACTCTCATAATCTACAAACAAAAACACAACACAACTTTAGAGCTTCAAAACCACTACTACAGCAATTATATCTTTCACACAGACAGTTAACAAACATATAGACAATGGAAATTATGTCTCAGCCATATTCTTACACCTCTCTAAGGCCTTTGACATGGTAAACCATGACAAACTCATCAACACACTCACAGAATTAAATCTAAGCCCATCTACCATTTTCTGGTTTAGAAATTACCTAACAGGTAGACAACAGGCAGTCAGATGGCACCAGGAACTCCCCCCATTACTACCAGTCACACTTAGATTCCTACAGGGTTCCATTCTTGGGTCACTGCTTTTTTTTTCTATTTTTACCAACAACCTACACACAGCCACACTCCATGCTTCCATCATACAATATGCAGACAATTCCACACTAATCTGTGCCTCTCCCTCCCCCCAGACCCTCCTACAGCAAACACAATCCTGTTTTCTAGCTGTTAAAAGTTGGTTGTCAGACTCACAATTAATATTAAATCCCTATAAAGCTCAGCTTATTATCTTTCCACCCACAAAACACTCCTCTTATAATATCACAGTCAGCATTTCCTCCAGTAACAACACAATCATATCTCCAGTCAACCACACTAAACTGCTAGGGGTTATCATCAACAGTAAAATGAAATTTGACATACATATATCCACTGCCATAAAGAAAGTACATCAAAAACTTGCCATGCTATACAGGAACAAACAGTTCCTAACAGATTCCACCAGAGCCACTATTGCACGTACCCATCTCATCTCCAACCTTCTCTGCACCGCACCAATATTCACCAGTCTCAGAAAATCCAACCTTACCAATCTTCAAACATGCTATAATAAAACTGCCAAGTTTGCAACTAATACACCTCATTGAACACATCACTGCACTCCCCTCAAAAAACATGGTTGGCTGGAACTTCCCAACTGTATTCTTTATAGTCAGTTTAGACTAGCCCACAAACTCCTCCACTGCCCTACTTCATCCAAGTGTTAAAACTACAGTTCTGTGGTCCAATCAAAAACTCCTATTAGAAGTGACCAGAGCCAAGTAATTCTGCAAGTACTTCCCTCTATAGTAGCACTGTTGCCAAACAGTGGAAAAACTTTCCCCTCAACATCACAGCAATAATTTCCTTTACCTCCTTCAAAAAAGCCTTAAAATCTCATGTACAGCAATTCTGACTCTGCAATTGTGACAATCTTGACTAATCTCTTATACATACTTCTAGTCTACTAACACATCTCTCTCTCCCAAAAACACTCTGCTTTTCCCATCAAGGGTGCTCTTCCTTTCTCTATCCTACCTGGATTTATCTCTGCATCCCACCTCCCTATGTTAACATTTATCATATCCATAGCTTAATATCCATCTTTTGCATCTTAGCTCTTTTTTCCTCAATACTCTGTTTTGTTCTTATACCACCGACTGCTCTCTACCAACACCTCCTCTCTCAATATATTATTTCCCCTTTAATATACCTTTTCCTTTTCTCCTTTACTTACGCTTGCCCTCATCCACTTTTTTTAACTTGTATATTATCCTTAGCGTTGTAACTAAATTATATATAAAATCCAATAAGTCTAAAACTAAATCCTATATGTGAATGTAATCTATTCTTTTTCACTATCATAAACAGTATATGTATTATTGTATGTATGTTCTGTATGATGCTATGTATACCAAATGTATCGTGTGACTTTACCTGTTCCTATGTAAAACCTAATCTCTGTATGTGGAGCTTTTCTCCCTGGACCTCCACTCAAAAAGCACCTGTGTCCAGTTGGACCTTCCTGGTAAACAAATGTAAAATAAATAAAAAAACACAGTCAAAACATTGTGTGCAGTGGTATTAGATGCCAATTTTTGCATTCGAGTTTGTAGATTCAGCCAAGGGTTTTGTCAGCAATGGACCTCAAACCCTATTTTTAATAAATCCTTTGTGACTCCTCGTTAGTAAGTCCATCATAAGGTGTTCTAACCTGTTTACAAGACTTTTTGCAGAGAGTTTTATTTCTATGTTTATAAAAGAGATGGTTCTAAAATTGGTGGTGTGTAGGTTGTCTTTACTAGGTTTAGGGAATAGCAGAACCTTTGCTTCTATTATCTTGGTATCAAATGACCCAAGCCTTTCTGCTTCAATAAACATATGGTACTGAGGGGGTCAACAAGGCCATTTTCAAATATTTTATAAAATTCAGGTGGCATTTACATCAAGGCCTGGGGCTTTTTCTGAGATTAAAGAATATATAGCTTGCTGAATTTTATTCCTAGCAGTAAGGTGGGATAACAGAATCCTTGTGTTACCTTATATTTTCTTAAGTTTAAGTATTTGTTTCCATTATATTCTGTTATGTTCACCAGGCTTATTTTGGCTGGTGGATTTGTTTGTTTGTGTCTTTCAGCTTTTCCCGGTTAGGGGTCGCCACAGCGGAACTCTGGTCCACTAATGATTGGCAGTTTATTTTTATGTACCGGCTTGCCAGGCCTGATGCACAACCTTCAACGAAGGTACACCAATTCACACATGTCTCCACGCAGAAGACGCTCTAGCTGAGAATCAAACAGGACAGCGTCTTACTGTGAGGCGACAATGCTACCGCAGCACCACCACCGCCTTATTTTGGCTGGTGGATGAACAATATAATTGTTGTATAAATATTTAATTCATCTTCTTTGTGTCAGCTGTAACATCCCCATTGAGTTTATAGATAAGCGGGATAAATAACTTATTTTCTCTCTTATGACATTTTTAGGCCAAGACTTTCTATGGTATACCGCCTTTCACCCAGTGGTATAATTTATAATAGTTCCGTGTACTATGAATAAGGTTATGTTGAGCTAAAATTTTAAAGTAGTTAAGTTCTAATGTTGGCATTGGTTTTGATTAGTTTGTTTAGTTTATACAAGAATGTTTTTAAACGTATTTTTGGTGATATCTTTTTTAATTAATTAATGGTGATGTCACGACAATTTAGTATATAAATGTATTTAATTGGTGCTTTTGTTTTATTTCTGAAGAAGTCTCTATTGGAGATGAAAGCGCTAAAATGGATTATTAAAGTACTTGCATTTTATCTCTCAGTGTGTTTTCGTCAGTACATGTTTTTTTTAAAACATCAGTGGTTCCGTGCAAGGTTTCGGCTATTTTTTTGTTTTGATATTGACTATTATTATATTCCTGTCATACCATTTCAATTTGTATTTCTGTTTCACCTGCTTCTACAGGAAGGTTAATGTGTACTTTGTCTGCCTTTGCTGTTTGCTGACACTGTTTCATTTATAGCTGTGTGTTGTGTGCATGTGACAGTGATTATTCCAGTAAGATTTTATCATGAATTAAATATTGCTACTGCAGAAAGTTATACAGACAAGTTCTATTTGCACGTTTATTTCAGAGATTGTTTACAACACATACATCTGATTAAATGAGTTAGCATAGGTGGAGTGGCACAGCTGTGCTGACTTCCACTGTGGTTCTTGTGGTTCATTCACGTCATTAGTCAGTAGAGTTGCATGGCTTGCTGTTCAGTTCCTTAAAGGGGCAACATGTTCTGAAGTTACATAAACACTATTGTATGTAGTTATTGTTATCCATTTTTATGTTGTACAATGATATGCCGCGGTGGTGCAGCAGTTAGCATTGCCACCTCACAGCAAGAGGTTCTCCAGTTCAATCCTTGGCTGGGGTGCCTTCTGTGTGGAGTCTGCATGTCCTCCCTGTGGTCACGTGGGTTTCCTCTGGGTACTCCGGTTTCATCCCACATCCAAAAGACATGCTGTAGGTGGATTGGACACTCTAAATTGGCCTTAGGCATGAGTGTGTGCATGTGTGTGCCTTCCATGGAAGGTTGGACGCTGGGCTGGCAACTCAACACCATAAAACTCCACTGCTAATCATGAGCAGACAGGTGATCCACTGTGGCAACCTCTACGAAAAGCAGAAAGAAGAAGAAGATGATAGACAATGCTATATCATCACAAATTGTAATTTCACGGTAGTGAAAAGTTTATTAGGAGCATGCGATGCTTTGATTGCTCCTGTGGTACATGTATTGAGTTCTAGCTTGTGTAGCATACCTACACAGATAGACAGTGGTTCAATTCTGAGACAGTATGTGTCCTACATAATTGAAACAACCTCCTTGTCAAAGAAGCAGTCATACTGTAATGCTCTTTGTTGCGTGGAGAGTAACATATGTCATCCCTTTCCAGCATTCTGAATAAATCCAATTGTTTAGATTATATTCATAAATCCTGCTTTAATGCACACATTCAATTCAGTTATTTGTGACAGCCTCCATTGCTATCTGATGTGGCATATGCAGTCAATACAGAGATCTGGAAAGAGTCTTGTCTATTAGACAGAGTTTGAATCTGATAACATCTGTCTGTCAGGCAAACTTGTCAGACAACAGTGGCATACACACAGACAGTTTTTATGGCACACTCAGGGGTTACCATTTTTGGGCCTTCTACTACAAAGCAGGTTATCCATACACCTTATAAAATTGAAAAGTGCTGTAAACCCTTCAAGGGCGTTATGTGGTGACCATGATTGATATGCATCTCTCTGATATCTGTCCTGACATGTTTTCTGAATTGACATGATGTGAATGTTTCTTATGTCAGTCTTTGCTTCATTAATGACCTATTCAGAAGATATCTGTGGTCAGTATTGCATGTCTTCATCCAGGCATGTCTTTATGCAATTGTTTGTGTCACAATATAAAGCTTAATGGCAAATGAGTGATTCCATAACATTTCTTACTGCATGGCATGTTGCCAGACCATCCAAAAATGTGATCAGTCCTTTGTTGCAGCACTTGCAATTGCGTTACTTCCCTGAACTTGCCGTTATGTTATTGCTCCCTATAATTCCATGTGATCATGCCCAGTATTACTGTCTGAGACGCTTGAAGTGATGGCAAAACTGGACTTATGATATGTCATCCACTCTGTCTTGTCATTGGTCACTTATGTATGTTGTGTTTTATCAGATTACCATTTAGCATTTACATATCTATGCAATAGTTGCTTGTCTATTACACGCGCATAAGTGAGGAACCCCTTTCCTATTGGTGCCACTGTCTTTTACTTGCAAAAACATGTCCATTTCTGATGCACCTGACATTGCAACTGTGAGATCCTTTGATTCTTATATATACATGCTGAGGTAGGGAATACAGCAGTGGTGTTGACTTGCATACATACATTCACTGTATATGCATCTCATATGCAATAATTGCCATCTTCTATCCTTGCTAACTATTATCTCAACTCAGCATTTAATTAACATGTATATCACATTTTCACTCCCCTTTGTTACACTGCAGCTTCAGGTCCCTATCATGTCATTTATTAGCATGCCCATTTTTATTTTTGTGCAGAACTGCTGCATTGTCACCGGCATTAATTATCTTTACATCAATATTGCAGGATTTATATAAGAAATGCTTATACACTTTTGTCACATTTGCCTGTGGGATATGAGTACACTTTTAAACACTTCCCCTTCAACATTAATTAATTATGCAATATAACAAAACCTTGTGTATAATTCTCCCAATTCGCTTCCCCTCCTTCTGTATTCTTTTCTTGAACTTGTCCTTAATATATCTGGGATACAGCACATGCTCATATCTGAGCATTGTCTATATGCAAGCCATTTTGTTTATCTTGTGTGCACATGCTTGCAAGCACCTTTCCATAACTGCAAACACTATTGCTGGCCATGGAAAGGTGCTTACAAACATGTAGGCATGATGAGCAGCACGCATATTCGATTAGCGCTGCTGCTCATCGCACTAATACGCTTATATTCTGTAGGTACGGGACAGCACCTATATGATTGTTAATGAATCCTACTGACTGTCCTTCCTCCTTAACATTTAAGATAGTGCAAATAATATCCATGAGTTAACTCTCATGAAGTACAGCAGTATCTTTCCCATATTACTGAAAAAAGCATAAAAATATTATACCATTTCATGGTTAAACTTTCACTTTCTTCACAGAGTGAGATTCATAGATGTGCAGAGTGCATAGAGCTACTGCTCTAGGAAATTCACAGAAAATGATAAAAGTGCCTGTCTGCACTTTCTGCAACTAAAGTACGTAATAAACATTTGGAGCTGGACATAACCTTCTTACTATATAACTAAACAGTTTTTGGTAATAAGGACAGCCTCCTGAATTTTTTCTTGGAGGTGAAAACTCCTGCATAACATCATGAAAAACTGATCATACACTGTCTCACTGCCTAAACAGGGAAATTGTATTTTCTAGATAGGCAACTTATCAGCTATGTCTTGCAGGCAGAACCATATATTGATATATTGTGATGTAGTAATGAAAACACAAAAATAATAACTGTTCTACTAAGGAAGTTTGTTTAATTTCCCAGAATACCCTGCTAGTGTACTCAAATCATACTCAGTATGTACTATGACATCATTATGTGGATGTGGTCATAAAGAGTAGACCATGAATTAAAACATTAGAAAACATACACTAATCTTCATTGTTTTTTCAAAAGTATTTACAGCTTTAACATCAGGATATTAGCTTGAAATGAAATAAAATGTAAAATAAAATGCATGGACATTGCAACAAAATACTTTAAAAGCAGTTCATAAAATACCACACAAAGTCTCAATTCAGTGTATGACACAGCACACTAGAGATTGCCTGTGGTGCACAGCACATGTGCAAATAAATATGAGCTCATGAATATCAGTAGTTATGCAGTTCAAAGCTAACTATACTGAGTTCCAAGGCTGTCATTTAACACAGCATTGCAGTGCAGTTGTAGCCACCTGCCACTGCACTTCAAGTGTAGAGGCAATGACAGGAAAGCTTCCTGGAACTTCACACCTAAAGCACTGCAGTATTTTACAAGCACAGTTTGCTCTTTACTTCAACCTAGGTGGCACAGCATTGGAATTATAACATTTGGAAGGACAGTGTTTTGCATAACATTTGGAAGGACAGTGTTTTGCAGTTATTTGTTTGTTATTGCCTTAATGTTGTTGCAGCGGTGGTACAGTATTTTAACATTATTTAAGTTACAGCATTGGAGAAGCTCCGTTGGTGGTATAATGGGCAGTGTCACTATTAGACAGAGGCACAGTAAACTAAACCTTAAAAAGGCACAATATACTCAAATCAAGGGGTGGCGTAAGCCATACAGAATTGGGCTAGGCTTATAATTGCCCCAGGGCAGATAGCCTAGTATGAACCTATGAACCTATGAACCTATGAACATTGTTGTTTTGGCAAAATCAGTGAGAATTTGTTTGTTATTGCCTTAATGTTGTTGCAGTGGTGGTACAGTATTTGAACATTATTTAAGATACAACATTGGAAAAGCTCCATTGGTGGGATAATGGACAGCTGCTGAACATTGTTGTTTTGGCAATCAGTGCGAAGTATAATGTCAGTCATTAGAATTTTGTTATGGAGTTTAATTGTCCATCAGTGGAGTTATAATAATACCAATCATTAGAGTTTCATAATTACTATTCAAAAAATAACACTAATTAAGTGAGTTTTTGAGAATCACACAGTTGGCAAATAGAGGTGGAAAGAGTCAAAATCCTGTACCATTGACTACAGAAAATGGTGCATTAATCCTCTACACCAGCTGCCAGACCATGATTAATTTCTTCATTTACTGATAAATCACTGAGGATTTCAGTCAGTCTGTAATCTTTTAACTTTCTAAGTGCATTAGAGTTGTCTGCCACTTAAGGCTCTGAGCTGTTAGCAAACTGTTTCATGAAATCTCTGCTTCATGGGCTTTAATTTGTCCATTGCCAGTTATCTACTGTGTGACTTTGAGCAACTCACTTAGACAATGCTCCGGTGGTGGTGCTGCAGTAGCGTTGTCATCTCATAGCAAGACATTGTCCCGTTCGATTCTCAGCTAGAGCGTCTTCTGTGTGGAGGCATACATGAATGGGGCATGCCTTCATTGAAGGTTGTGCGTCAGGGCTGGTAACCCGGTACGTAAAAATCCACTACCAATCATTAGCGGACTGGAGTTCCACTGTGGCGATCCCTAACTGGGAAAAGCCGAAAGACAACCAACAACAACAACTTAGACAATGCTCCTGGTTATTCCTGAAAGACAACACTTTTTCCAATGTATTGACCTGTTAAAAAATCAATAAAAGAAGATAATATTTTAAAATTGTCTTGTCTCCCATTATTTTTGTTTTTTCCAGAATTCTTGGGCAAAGACATTGAGATGTATTTTGGTATGTTCTTTGTAAAATATGTGGATTTCTGGCAAACTGTTTTTTGTTTTTTACATTTTTAGTTTCTCATTTTTAAGCCCCACATTTGGGTTTCTGCTTGTTTGAACTGAGCTAAACTGAGGTGGGTTAGCAACAGACCTGGGGAATTACAGACCCATAAGTTTGACCAGCTTCATCTGTAAGGCCATGGAACGTATCATCATGGACCTCATAAATAAAGACATAAGCAACCTCCAAACCCTGGATTCATCCCAATTCGGTGTCATCAAGGGCAGATCCTGCCTGTTAAGCTTGACAGATTTCTTCAAAAATGTGACCATGCTATTAGAGAGGGCATATCTGTGCACACAGCATACCTCGACTTGACCAAAGCCTTTGACACAATCCCACACTCAGGCATTACCAATAAACTTAGCAAACTGAATGTAAACCCCTTTGTTGTAAGATGGGTTGCCAGCTAACTCACAAACCAGTCACACACTATCAGAGTGGGTGACTCCACATTAACCAGCAGACCTGTCACCAGCAGGGTGCCACAAGCATCAGTGCTGGGCCACCTACTGTTTGGTATATAATTCTCAGAATCTCAGGCCAAAACTAAGGGGCGGTGGCTGACCAAGTTTGTGGACGACTGTAAACTGGATGCAATTATCGAATACCCAAATTATGTCAGTATACTTGAGGAGAATCTTACGCAGAGCAACTTTTGTCTTAGTCACAGTCTCAAACTACATGCAAAGAAATGCATCATCATTCCCTTCTTTAAAAACAATGTCAATTCACACTATCAAATTAACAACAATACCCTACGTACCTATGAAGTGGTAAGGGATCTGGGATCACTTATAGACTGCGACCATAACTTTGACCACCATATGTCTACTGTAGTAAGGAAGGCTTTCTATGTAGCACACTTGACTAGCAAAGTCATAGCCTCTAGAGCAAAGAAGGTTATAACCCTCTATAGGCGTCACTAATCATGCCCATAATTGAGTATAGTGCCCTGTTTGGCATGTATCATACTAAGCACCTGCAGCAATTAGAGAGACCTCAGAGGTTTCTAACAAAGTAGATCAGGGGACTCCAGCACATGCCTTACAAAGACCAACTAAAGTCCCTGTCACTATACTCTGTATTGTACAGACTTCTTAGAAGAGACTTATGCCTGGCTTACAGAGCAATCTCTGACCCACACCTAATGAATTTGCTGCACATCCATAAATCAAACGGGACTAGAGCTACCCATTCCAGGGGCCTAAATATGGCCTGCAACTTGAATAGGATGTGCTGGAGGGGCAGATTTGTCTCCTAGCAACTAACGCATCTTTGGAATAGGCAGCCAATCCATGTAAAGCACAGCACCTCAATGACACTGTTCAAAAGGAACCCAAACCTAATGAATTTTCTGCACATTTGTAAATCAAATGGGACTAGAGCTACCCATTCCAGGGACCTAAATATGACCTGCAACTTGAATAGGATGTGCTGGCGGGACAGATTTTGTCTCCTAGTGACTACCACATCTTTGGAATAGGCTGCCAGTTCATGTGAAGCAGACCAACTCTATGATACCGTTCAAAAGGAACCTGGACAAGTGGATCAAGCACCATAAATTCATACCAGGGATAGTGCCCACAACTTTCCTGAACATGAGCAGTCATTACTAAATACAGTCCTGGGTACTGACTAGAGTATCTATGGTATTACATTGGTTGAAGTGGCTAGGCTTGAAATCTCTGGGTCGATAACCTAAGAATGTCCTATGATCTTATGATCCTATGATTGCACTGTGTCTGGCAGTTTGGTACAGAGATTTAAGACACTGTGCTGCTATGCAATATTTATGTGTTTGATTCCTACAGCTTCCATTTGTCTACCAAGTGATTCTGAGCAAGTCACTTAAGCAGGCATTGTTTCTGGGTCACCTCTGAAAAGGAAATCTGTGTCCAGTGGGCCTACCTAGTTAACAAATTAATATTATTATTACAATCACTAAACAATGACATGCATGTGAGTTTCAGACATTCTAAGTATGTAAAAGAAACATTTCAAATCTGTTCTGTCTCTGATTATTGAGCTAAGGTGTTGGGAGAGCATGGTGGTGCAATAGTTGTAATGTTTGGTTCATGCAGCAGTGAGTTGAAATACACTTTTCAGTCATTATTTATGTATTTGTTGATTCAATCACAAGCACGCATCACAGTCATACAAGGGGCTATAATTGTTGTGAGTGTGTGAGTGCGTGCGTGCATGCACGTGTGTGTGTGTGTGTGTGTGTGTGTGTGTGTGTGTGTGTGTGTGTGTGTGTGTGTGTGTGTGTGTGTGTGTGTGTATTTGTAAATACTTACTTCCTGCATCTCAAAGTAGTTATGCTGTAAAGGAAGGAAAGAACTGATTGTTGTAAATAAGATCATCAGAATATGAATCATGTTTTTTGGGTATGATCCTTGGTTTACTTGTTTTCTTGACTGTTGACAGTGGGCTTATTAGTTGCCTGAGCAGTATGAGGTCTACAAGTTTAATATTAAGATATTAACTGCAAATGCATTTTAACTTTCCCTTTTTTTTGCAGGTACACAAGTATGAAATGCACTGTACTGGGCTACAAGAATTTGTCTGGTACTTAGTGCAGGTGAGTAAGACTATGAGCTGTTAATGACTGCTTCCTATAGTGCAGGTTTTGAACCTTCTCAGTCTTCCTTTGTCTAGTGTGTGAGCCTAACCAAGTTACTTCACCAGATAATATTCCTAAACAACAAATGAAATAGAACACTTGTGTCCAGTGGGCTGTCTCAAGCTACTAGCAAATGTCTTTAAAAGTCCTGCACCTTTCTGATTACCACTAATAAGTGGTTCAGTGTATAGTATTTGGTCTGTGAATCCCAGCACTTCTGTTGTAGTACAATGAGTTGCCAGATGCATTTCAATAATTGTGATTTTCAAAGGAAGAAAAGTTTACTATTGCTCAAGCTAAGACTGCTTTCAGTGTGAGCATTTCATTTTATTCATTAAATGGCCTTCAGTGCTTTTGCTACAAAAATTTTTAATTAAACCTTTATATTAAATCCAGATCTCTGTGATCAATGTAAAAGTCTACAAAAATTGCCAAAAGGGCCAAACATTCACGAGTAAACAAAAAAATGGACCCCAGAAGGTGCACAATAAAGCTTTCAGACAGTCCGGTTTTACACAATCTATTCCGAGTATTCACTCCACAATAACATAGATAACACTCAATCTAACAGATACGTTTTCATTTTAAAACTTCATCAGATGTGGGCTGGTCTTAATACAATTCCTGAAAGGTATGAAATAGTCTCCAGTTGCTGACAAGGATTTGATGGTTTCTTGTAGTCGCTCGTAGTTAAATCGCTTAATGCAATCTTTTTTTCCAATGGAAAATGCAGTGGTTTGCTGGATATGAGTAATAAAGCTGCTTTAACCTCTTCATTTGTAATATGTTAGTCCAACTGAAGGCCTATTGAGCAAACCACTGCATTTTCCATTGGAAAAAAAGATTGCATTAAGCGATTTAACTACGAGCGACTACAAGAAATCATCAAATACTTGCCAGCAACTGGAGACTATTTCATACCTTTCAGGAAGTGTATTAAGACCAGCCCACATCTGATGAAGTTTTAAAATGAAAATGTATCTATTAGATTGAGCGTTATCTATGTTATTGTGGAGTGAATACTCTGAATAAATTTTGTAAAACCGGACTGTCTGAAAGCTTTATTGTGCACCTTCTGGGGTCCATTTTTTCGTTTATCAATATAAAAGTAAAACACAAAAGAGTATGCATATGGCAGGGTAGAAAAGTGTTTTGTGGTAACTGAGGAGAGATAGCCAAGTAACAGGATATTGGTATAGCTAAGGACAGGGCCCAATCCATTGTCCTACCTAGCACCCCTTTTGACCATAATACAGCTCCAAATACATGCATGTATAAGGAGTTGCATGCAGGGTCAACATTTTATGACTGTTTTGCTCATTCCTGTGCTCACAGATTATGCAGTTGTATACAACTTGCTCTGTACAATGTGTGTGTATGTGTGTGTGTGTGTGTGTGTGTGTGTGTGTGTGCTGCCATGTGTGTATATTGGCCCATGAAGATTATATTTTGGCAATAACTCACATGTGACTGTGAGTAGATACTGCACTGAGCATCCATCCATCCATCCATCCTCGACCCCTTTTTCCCATTTTTGCACATGGGGTTGGGGTGTCACTTCAGCAGTGACAATCACCTAGAGCCAAGGTTTACACCATCGGCTGGCTAGCTCTGCACTGACCAGTCAAATGAAAATTATTGTTGTTGTCCAATGGGATTACTTAAGAAATATCTTACTTTTTCTTAATAATGGCCTAAATAATTGCATTACATGAATGGGATTTGATGTACCTCCATGGCTTCTCATATCTATGGTGACTTTTAAGATAAGTACTGCTCTTGTACAGGGCACATATTTACTGATATTTTCACAGCCCATAGACTAAATACAGTTTCTGCCTTTTTTACAGGAAGTAGGAATGCACAGGCATGGTGCTGTTTGCTTGGAAACTTCTTCTGCCTCATGCAATTTTTTAATTTATTTTATGTGGTATTCTGCTCACTAGGGCAATAATGTGCTGTATAAAAGTGTGGTGCATGCATTATTACCTGTAAGTGTTTTAATTTAGCTTCTGGGATTGACAGTATGGGGAATATGCCAACCTTATGTTTTTTAGAGGGCTGCAATTGCAAGGATTTCCATTAGTTTAACAGCCAGAGTCATTTCTGCTGGTAATGCTGGAGTTACAGAATGCACACTGAGAAAAGGTGAGAACTGCAATCTCTGAGGAACAAAACAAACAGAAACAATGTCAGGGAATAGTAACACAAGGAAGTATGGAATTTCCATGATCAAAGAATCACTAATTCAGAATAACAGAGCTACTGGCATGCAAAGTATAAACTGAATATATATATATATATATATATATATATAATTTATTTATTTATTTGCAGTTTGTTTTTCAGGATAGTCCATTGGGCTACAAGGAGCCCATTTTCAATGGAGTCCCGGGGAGAAAAGCTCCGGAGAAATACAAATACATAGTACAGAAAGAGCACAAATCCATAATATACCATTTCAATTAAATGTTAAATACATATTTTGTATAGTACAAACCCATATTGCACAATTCAAATAGATGTTACATAATACAGAAATAAAAAAAGATTTTCATTAGGAAAATTATATCAGGTTAATTCAGTAAGTAGTAGTTTATATATATATATATATATATATATATATATATATATATATATATATATATGTATGTGTGTGTGTGTGTGTGCGTGTGTATAATATATATATATGTGTGTGTGTTTGTATGTGTATATCTATATCTAATATATATAAAACTATCTGTCACAAATTAGAGTTACAAAATTAAATATTTGCAATTTGTCTCATATGCAAATCTATTTGTAAGACAGAAGGAAGCAAAACTGCTGCATATAATATTCTTCCTAGAATAAGCACTTAGCCAGACACTGTGGACAGGTAGATATGCTACCCCCTTGTACTTCTACCTAGGATGTTTGTTATATCATTGCTGACTATTTGGTAGGGTGCGGTTTGCTCTTCCATACAGATGTATTTATGCTGTGAGGGATATCAGTATTACAAGTGATGAACAGGACTTATACATATATTAAAGCATTAATAAATTAACGGATATCAGTATTATAAGTGATGAACAGGACTTATACATATATTAAAGCATTAATAAATTAACGGATATCAGTATTATAAGTGATGAACAGGACTTATACCTATATTAAAGCATTAATAAATTAACAATGAATAGGAAAACCCTTACTCTAGTGCTACTTGTATTGTCTATTTACAGCTGATTTTATCTTGAGGAAAATATTTTCCCGAAATCATTTTTTATTGTTTTGTTAGAGGTAATATATACGTAAAAATAAAACATGTGACACTAGTAATATATATACCATCTATCTCATATCAAATAATTTTCTAGCAAGTGTAATAACAGAGAAAGGATTGCAAAAATCAATTGCCTTTCAAGACTTTAAAGTAATAACATTATGTAAACAATTCAGCTTAGAATGGCAGTGCTGCCTTCCCTTTATCAATGCATGACTGGCTGAGGATGTCAGAAATAGATATTCAGCTTCAACTGCAACTCTGCACTGGCCTCAACAAAGAAAATGTATCTTCCCCTCAATGTGACATAGATATTTCATTTCAAGTTAACTGTCTAGCCTCCTACCATCTTTATTTTTCCATAACCTAGTCAATTCAACCTCTGTATGAGTCTCATCCAACTAATTTGCATAACACATTGTTTAAGCTTTCCTGCCTGAGCACTCCCCTCTGCTTATCCCATGCCTACCTAAAATGGGAACATATCATTCTCTTGTTCTCTCATCTTTTCTTTATTTCTTTCTTATGGATGGAAATGTCATTATCTTGCATCTCCATAAAAACTTTATACCATCACATTCAACAATCCCCACTTTAGATTCCTTTCCTTTAATTTCCTTATTACGTGCCCATGCATGTTACTCCACCTCTTAACCTGTTGACTCTCTTCCATATCCTAGAATTCCACACCAACCCATTTGCTGTAATTCCACCGATACCAAAGTCATAATCATCATCAATTCAGTATATATAGCATACTATATAAATTCCACCTGTCTGACCTCTGCCACCTCCAACAAATACAAACTGCTTGCTTGCTTACTCTTTTCCCTTGAATATAGATTGCTTTTTCCTCACTTGTTTTCCAAACAAATATCAGATAGATATACATTTTGCTTACCCTTTCTGTCAGTCTTTTGAGAATGGGTTTGAAATATTATGATAAGATAAAGCTAGTCTGATTCAGGTTCTATAACTATGTTAAAGTGACAACCAGACAAATCCATGAAAAAGGTACTTGGAGACACCAGACACAAAGAAATAAAATACAGAACTTTATGTTCAAATGTCTTAAAATAACAGACCAATGTTTTGGCCCATATTTTTTCACAAGGTCTGTAACCCTTTGATCTTCTTCCTTTGTCTACTGGTCTTTAATGAGCTCAGGATTTAGCACTTTTTGCCATCGATGCTGGCATTGAACATCACTCCGGTTTGGAAGGACCTGACAATAACCTTCCAGGTTTCTGTGCCATGCTGCTTCATTAATTTTGTTTTAGTTTCTTATCCCCTTCATTTGTTATCTAAATGACACATGCCACTTTTAGGCAATGAACTATCATAGCCATGCTCATACATTTCAAGGTCTTCATCATCATCATCATCATCACTGCTATCCATATTCTGCCTTGGCCACCTAGCCATCATCGGACCACGGAAGAAGTGCAAGCAGCTTCAAGTAGTGAGATTAAGTGCTGTTTTTTGAACTATGTTAAAGTCTCACTCAAAATTACTCTGTCCCCTTCCTGCACAGGCCTCTTCTTTGATACCATAAACCCCTCTAACGTATCTTTTCTGCCTTCATTTAAGCCATAATAAAACCCTATCAAATTTCCTTTCACTAATACACCTTCTGATACCCACTGCCCCTTCATCAACCTCAACTTTTTTTTTTATGTTTTCACACCACTTTATTTCCAATCAGCACTCCAGTCCTATCTTCCCCCATCCTTTGTACGAGTAACACTCAACAACTTGTACCCCTCATCTGCATATACCCTACCACCCTTGCACTTGTTTTCAGCTCCTGCACCACAACCACATCAGACTGTACCTAATCATTTATTTTCCAATTATTCTCTCCCAATAAATAAGGATTTAATACTATCCATGCTTTGCGGCAGTCTGTTTAAAACTGTTTCATCTCCTTCCTCCCTAAAGCTTGTTCCTTCCTGTCACTTCTCTTGAGACAGACAAGAAAGGTTCTTGAGGTTGATGATACATTTATACGTGTTTGTATGGGGGGTGGGGGGGGGTGAAGGGGAAGGGCAACTGTAAGCAGAATTTACAAAATAATTGAAAGATATACAAATAAATCTTTCATATAAAGCCTAAAATGGCTACAATATGGTAATCCACCCTGTGTGTCAAAAGCATTGTTTTGCTGCAGAAGTGAATAAAGAAATAAAGCATCAATCTTTAAGGACACAGGCAAAGATAAACATTTAGATCCATGTGCATAGTATCATATTTCCATGTCTACAAGGTATAAGGCAGAGCCACAGAAGTCCAGAAAACTCCGATAAAGTACACAAGGTCTACACTAGAAATTATGACATTTTAAAGAAAGATAATATGTTTATTCAAGGAAAATGAAAAGGAGCAATCAAAAATATTCCAGAGCTAAAAACAATAGCATCTTGGAAAATCAATATGTAAGAGCTGGTATGCCCAAGGTAATGAAAAGAAGTTTTTTGTCTATCTATTGATTTATTTATTTGATTATCTGTTTCTTTGTTTCTGCTTACGAAGAGTGTAAGTACAGGATGAACGTTTGTGGGCAGGAGCTTAATCAGCTAAGTGAAAACTGATCAGACCACTGGTCAGACTAGTGTCTATCTGCTGACTTTGTGTCTTTATGTTTCTCTGCTAGTAAGTTACGGTGTCACACTGCTACCCCATAGCAGTCTGTAATAGACTGCAACCATTATATGCCACAGTGCAAGAGCCATAAGCAATCTGATATATCATCATACAATTCATTTAAACTAGTCAACAATATATGTGTCTCAGAATCATGCTGAATAAAAGCTGATAATTTAACATACTGCATAGACAGACATTTGTTCTGCAGATATAACATTAATTCATATATTTAATTTGTTCTTATTTATACAGCTACCCTACTCCATTTGCCCTGCAGTGTCTCTTTAAGTATTGTACAATACTAATTACACAATGATAGCTCATAACTATTCAAAAATGTGCACGTTAATTGATGAGCCCAGCCAGTGTGGCCATTGAAAATAGAGCATATATGAATAGAAAAAAGTCCGGTCACTGAAGTACCATTGAGCAGCCAGACTTTCTTCTATTAGTATTTGCTATGGATGCATATGTCTCAACTTGACCAGATTTTCACAGAATGTCCATATTTTTGTCTCATACTTTTGATCTGTTCCTCATAAAATTTGTGGTTTTCCGAGATGCTCCATTATTCTCTCTTTTAGCATACGATTGGTCTTACCTATGTAGTAAGCATTGCATAAGCTGCACTTAGCAAAATAAACTATACTTTTGGTGCAACAATCAGCATAGAACCGAAATTATATTGGTTTCAGGTACACTGGATGCATAATCATAGTAGTGGACCAGATATTACTGCAAATTTTGCATGCTCTACATGCATAGGTTCCCCTGCATTCAGAAATAGACTTAGCTCTAACATTATTATGTCTATAACATAATCTTTGTTTAAGATTTTTATTATTCTTAAAACTAAATTTCTGGGTCTGTAAGGGATGGGCCAGTTCTTTTTAACTATTTCACAGGTTTTGCTCACATCACTAGAGAATGTTAAACACATCCTATTGATAACCTGATCACATTTTCCCTTTGTATCCAATATTTCTGTTGAAATCCTACTTGAAAAATATGACTTAGTCTTATGTTCCCCTAGAGTTAATCTCTTCCACAGTCTTGTCAATCTCATTTTTTGTAACCTCTATTCTCAAGATCTACATAGAGGCCTTTAACTGCATCCTGCAAAACTCCCTTGTCTGTATACAGCCTTTTGCAACATAACACTTGATTCTTAATAATGATTTTAGTAACATGGCCTGGATGCATACTAGACCAATGTAAAATCTTATTTTTCCTGCAACTTTACTTATGCATCTTGGTGGTGATGCTACCAAGCATGTCCTTATTGACATTGGTGTCCAAAAAGTCAATCTGAAATTTAGAGTGTTGTGAAGTAAAAGATAGATAGGTGGTAGCACTACCTAAATAGGTGACAAATAACTCTAGTTTTACTTCACTTTATAATTATCCCAGGAGTCTGGATTTCATTTAAAACCTTTATTCCAGATTTTACAGAAAAAACATTGACAGATATTTTCTAATCAAAACAAAACACTCACATAAAAACAGACTTGACATGAGAAACAGTAAACATCTCATACATTCCAATGTAGTGAAAAGTCATCTGACAACCCAATAAACTAGAAGAAACATGCTGGGATTCAAATTCAAATAGCATATAGTGAAATAGTAATCAATGTCTATGTGAAGGGTGTAGGAATTCAAAAGGCAAATGCGTAATGCATTTGCTAACAGCCTTGGACACCCCAGTAGACACAAGTATCCCTTTTCAGGAGCAACGCAAAAGTATTGAATGATAAAGTAGCTTTGTCAGAATCACAAAGAAGACAAATGAAGTCTAAGAAGGTCAAACCCTGTAATACAGGAAACAGCTGTTTAACAGTTCATAGTTTTACTCATCTGTCCTAAGTGCTACACAACTTGTTGTAGCCCAAACACAGTGCATTTCACACCTATGTGCCTGCAAGAACAAACTAAATTAAAAAAAATGTATTCATAGTTAAAAAGACATTATGCTGTCAACTTTATTCACAAGTAAATAGTAAACATACTGTCAGTATTCAACTGAAGGAAATCAATGATCAAATCCAAACAACATAACTCAGATAATAATGCTCATGACTATTACAATCAATTTCTTTCCTGTATATCATAACTGGCTGACAGTCCAGGGGACCATTGAAGAGCCTAGCTCAAATTTCCAGTCACTCCAAAGCACTGTCTGGATAAGAGAGTGGCTCAAGAATAGGCCATACTTATGAGACAAAACTAGATGTGTTCTGCAAAATCAGAGATAAGCAGGCTGGCAGTTGTATGCAGGATTAAGTGTACTCTACCAAGTGACAGAATTAGTCAAGGGCATTTTACACACACACACACACACACACACACACACACACACACACACACACACACACACACACACACACACTCACAAAACCAGTTCCCTCACTTCTACAGTTTCAAGACATGCTCCCCGTTGGTGTTTAAAGACAACAAAAAGGCCAAGTTGTCTTGTGCCGAATCTGGCCCTGTAGTCATGGAGATTTTCAGACTCCTAATGAACAGAATTTGTATGTGAAGTTAATGACTCACAGACTGATAATAAACATGATTTCCACTTTCACAGGAGCATTGATTCTTAGATTTGTGGAACTCATTCTGTTATGCCAAAAAAAGTTATTTTCTTAAATAATTTGTAACCGATTAGTAATAATTACAGCGGTTGACTTAAATAATCTGCATTTTTATATTAAAGCTGTAGTGGTAGACACTTCACAATTGTAATGTAAACCGGTGCTGATTTCCTGAAATCATAGGCATTAAGAATAAAAAAAAAAAAATATATATATATATATATATATATATATATATATATATATATATATATATATATATATATATATATATATATATATATATATAAATATATATATATATATATATATATATATATATATATATATATATGAAATACAGCTGAGGGATGCAGTTTAAAAAATATACAGTTTAAAACATTGGCTTTTAATATGATTGCAGTCTAAAGCATACATGCAGGAAGACAAAGATCAGTATTGTTAATGTCTAAGCAATAATTTATTTTCTGACCATTAAAGCAACAAATAGAAAAAAAAGGTACATAATTATCTTAATTATTAAAGCTACAGGGTGACCTAGGACTGCTTTGTTATTGAACGCCTCACATTCCTAATGTTACTGCCTAGCAATGCATCAGAGCATTCACAAAATAAGTTACAACCACCAGTAAAAAGTTTCCATTAATTCATTTATAAATAAGTAGTTGTTGTTATGTAATGCAGGCATCTGCTTCCAAAGATGCCCTTTTCAGTTCATTTTTAATGTACCTGCTAATGACAAAGGGTTATAGAACAGACTTTCAGTGATGTAGTATATTAGCTTGCTGTTATGTTTTTTGCATTGATAACATAACATCTATGCACTCCCAATAATCTAAATAATACATTTGCATTTTATTACCTGATCAATACTTAATGAATTTAATGCATTCTATTTCAGTGTTTCCTCTGTTCCATTCATTTATAAATTGCACATCCCATCTTTCCTATATATCTGAGTAGCTCACTTGCTGATTCAAAATGTATTGCCTGTTTGCAATTAATATTTTACTGTGCTGGAACCCATGTTTCATGCATTGCACTGGGGTTATGCTATTATGCAATAAGTATAAATGTTCAAAAGAAACTACATTTCTATGCCCTTGTCCTTCAAAATCATTGCAACAGTACACAGTACTAAAATAAAAAGACATACATGTGTGTCATTTTATTACATGATCACAGATATTATTAATGCTTACATCCTCTTCTTTAGTTCATTCATATAATCTAGAAGTAATAACAGCTGTTTTATCTTAAAAGAAAATAACTTATCCATGTTGCTTTCATATTAATAAGTTGTCCTTTATTTGTTAACGGCTTGGCTGATCTCCAGTCAGTTATCCATAGGACCCTACTTCAGTTCTTGAAATCTCAATGGCAACACTCATATCTGCTCTGAGTTACAGCACAATGGCACTAAATATAGAGAACCAACTGATATTGCCAACATCCTGGCAGATAGGTTCATTGCTCACTTTACTCCCTCTCACCCCCTAAAGGGCCCATTTCTATACTGGAAGAATGCAAAGTTCCTGTAATCATGGCTGCACAGGTAAAAAACACACTCTCCAAAGCCAAGAACACAGCATCCACGGGACCTGACAACATCCCAGGCTGTGTTCTGCATGAACTGCAGAATGAACTGGCACCCCACCTAAGCAGCATGTTCAGTTATAGCCTCACCTCAAGCTTTCTGCCCACTGAATGGTGCACAGCAATGGTTATCCCACTTCACAAAGGGGGAGCCACCACAGACTCCAGGAAATACCACCCCATTAGCCTAACAAGCCTGGTCTGCAAGGCCATGGAATGTATCATCATGGATCTTATACACAAAGACATTGGTAATCTTCAAACTCTGGACCCCACCCAGTTTGGGTTTATAAAAGGCAGATCATGTCTCCTAAATCTGATAGAATTCTTTGAAGGCATCACCAAAGCAAAGTTCTTCATTAGCACTCTTCAAGAAAAATCTTGATGAGTGGATGGGAAATAAGGAAATACACCCTGGGGATTACTTCTGTGTCTCTGCTCAACAGTGACACAGGAAAATAACTTTCTTGGGTGGTGTAAGCCATGGAAACTTGTTGGCTAGGCCTATGTAGGCCCTTGGGCCAATAGCCTAGTACCTACCTATGAATCTATGAACCTATGAAGGTAAGGTGGTTCACACAGCCTATCTAGATCTCGCCAAGGCTTTTGACACCATCCCCCATCTGGAATTATAGATAAACTCACTAAACTAGGTATAAATTCCTATGTCACAAGATGGGTTGCCAACTGGCTTACTGACAGAACCCACACTGTGAAAGTAGCAGACTCCAAATCCAACTTCAGACCAGTGACAAGTGAAGTACCACATGGTTCAATCCTGGGTCCTCTCCTGTTTGGTATCTACTTTTCTGAAGTACAGGCTAACACAGAAGGTCTTTGGCTAACGAAGTTCACAGATGACTGCAAACTAGGAGCCATAATCGAAACTCCTAACGATGTGGACATCCTACAAAAGAGCCTCATGGAGACAGATGCATGGTGTCAAAGACATGGCCTGAAGCTCAGTGCCATAAAGTGCATTGTCATCCCCTCTGGTAAAAACTCTGTACCCATGAGCTACCACATAGGTGGTAGTCTACTTAACACCGAAAGTGTGATGAGACCTTGGGACACAGGTGGACAGTAGTCTCTATTTTGATAATCACATCACCACAGTAGTCAGAAAATCCTTCTACATGGCCCACCTCATCACAGAATGTTTCTCATCCAGGAAAAGAGGTCATTGTTCCCCTCTACTCATCACTCATTAGACCCATTATAGAGTACAATGCCCCTTTTGGTATGTACCTCACAAGGCATCTACAACAACTGGAAAGGCCACAGAAATACCTCACAAAGAGGATTACCAGCCTCAAACAGATGCCCTATGCAGACCGTCTCAAAAAACTCCAGCTTTACTCCATCGTATATCGTCTACTCAGAGGTGATCTCTGCCTAACATACAAAGATATGTCAAACCCACAGCTGTTGAACATGCTCCAATTAAAGAAATCCCAATCCCTCCGAGCTACATGCTCTAGGGACATAAACCTTGTTACTACAATAAACAGAACATGCTGGAGGGATAGATTCCTGTCCCAGAGACTTCCCATACTCTGGAACAAACTATATATCAAAGAAAGCTCCTCACTAGCACTCTTCAAGAAAAATGTTGATGATTGGATGGGAAATAGGAAATTAACCCCGGGGATCACCTCTGTGGCACTGCTTGACAGGAGTACAGGAAAATAATTTTCATGGGTGGTGAAAACCAGGGTACCTTCTTGGCTAGGCTTATATAGTTCCTAGGGCCAATAGCCTAGTACCTACCTATGAACTTATGAACCTATGAAAGAAAATACAATTGGATAAGAACAGTAAATTAATGCCATCAGCTGAATATTGTTTGTCTGCATCCAGAATTGAACTAACCCATCAAAATAAAATAAATTCATCCAGCTACAGTTACTTATCAATTGCCATTATGAATCCCTTTGAATAAATATTAAATATCTGACATAATTCACTTAGCAAACTAATTAGTATTTCATACCAAACTATTTGCAAAAGAAATCCCTTTTAGATGTGTTCCCTATCAGAACTTTGTGGTTTAATAATGTAAGTCCTGAAACTATTAAAATGTATGTGTGAATTACGACAGGTAACCATAAACTTTGAAAGCTATTGTTATGCATTTAAAATATTTTTGCAAAGGAGTCAATGCCCCCCAGCATCACCATTGCTGCTACTTATATATACAAACTCCAAGATCATGTTCCCAGAAAAATGGGAAAATGCTTTAAGATCCAGAAGTTTTGGCAATAGTGTCTACTTCCCTGAAACTGCACTTAAATTCTTGTAGTTCTGAAGATAGCAGTTACAATCCTTGAACATATCATTGAAACCCTGAGTTAATCCAATGTGCTAACAAGGAATGTAAAGAAGGCTCCACTTTTCCTACAATTTAACTCAACTCTTGGGTTGCTTTTCTCCCTACAATATGATTCCAGTATTGTGTAGGTACCTGAAACCTGGTTGTACTTTATTACATTTTCATTTTCTTGCCTTGGAATCAAAGGAAGGGGAAGACCACACACTTTTTTAAGCTTAACTTCTCACATAATTTGCAGAGGAATTTGTCTACACCTGCATGATATACCACATAAACAGAGAAATATTTAGTCAGTTACTGCTAGCAATCTTATATAGGTAATTAGTCCTGTTGATGTCAGGCGTTTAGGCTACTGTAAACATGACAGAGAGGTAGAAGACTGTTTTTCATTGTCTTTATTGCAGACAGGAAGAGAACTTACACTGATTCACTGCTGCTTCCCATGTAGCCATGTTTTCGCAGCAAAGCAGACCAATTAGATGAGTCAATGGTTCAAATGCAGTTGTTACCTCTTTCGACAATTTTATCTAAGCAGCATCACAGTATTGTAATGCTAAGATTTAAAATTTAAATGTTTGTTGTTTATACTACTTTACATTTTAAGATTACTTAAATGTAGAATCAAAGACATCTGTGACATTTACAGAAAAGTCTGAAATATTTTTTTCTTGCAATTCTTGTAAAGTATCAGCACATTTATCAAAGTGTGGAGAGGGGGCTGTCAATTCATCTTGGACTGCAAAAAGGTATTTTGAACAAAGGGCTGCAACTTAACTACTGCTTTTGGTTGCAGCTGTATAATTCCTTAGTATGTTTTACAGCATACTAAGGAATTATACAGCTGCAACATAACTACTGTTTTGATTGCAGCTGTCTAATTCCTTAGTATGCTGTAAAACAAGCTCTGAGACACACACAGATGAAGGCCATTCAGGAAATAAAAGACGTTCTGTTACTGACAGTATGTAAGATGACAGTGACTGACACTAATCCTATGATAATGTCAGTGGCATGGGAATATACCACTACTTTCCTTATGTCTAGCATGACTTGAAATGGATTATGGGAAAGAGAAAGGCTTGAAGAAAAATAAGACTGCGCTGATATGTTAAGCTCATTGGCAGTCATTTTGCAGAAAACATATATTAAAATTCTATAAGAAGTAGAGTGATTTTGATGTGTTAAAATAGCTTAAAAGACAGAGATGGTGTGAAGAAAGATTTTTCTACTTCTAATGTGAAGTTTTCCTTTAAAACTGATGCTGGTGTAAGACGTGTTATAAAAAGCAATCATTGTCCATTCTGAGTTTAATGAATACTTTTCATGGATAGAATCACATCTAATTACTTCAGATACTAATTGCAATATTCCCTATGATTCTATTTATGCTTATTTGCCTATTGCAGTTTTTGAGTGAAAGATTTTTTTAACTAACTTTTTTTCTAAATAAAATGTTAAATGAGTTTAATGTTTTTCCCATGACTCCTCTCATATCAGTGTAAATTGACAGATGTTTAGAAACTTGATCTTGGCTAAGGATAAAAGCAATTGTGCAGATAAAATTATTAATGAAAAACATAACAGGCCAGATTCACGAAGGCTTGCATGGAGTCTAAGAGTAGTGTAAGACGGCAGACAGGCAATATGTCTGCCGAGCGATCCAGCAACAGCCGGCAGGGGCATGCATGAGAGCTCTTAAAACTACTCTTGCACGGACAGTGTTATGTTATGCAAATTACCTAATTTGCTGCTGAAAGCTATGCAAATGAGGTAAATTTGTGATCCAGGAAGCAATAACCTGCCTGTGTAAGAGTCGAGTTATTTGCAGAAATGTACTCCGTCTGTAGCGGAGTACTGTTCTGCAAATAGCAAAACGGAGCTATGACAGCTCCAAATAAAGGATGCATCCAGTTGAGGAAGCATGCCAAATATAAGGCCATTGGCATTTTTATCGTTTGAAAATGAATAAAAATCAAAAAAAATTTTTCCACGATTTCCGATGTTTAAGCGTAGCACGGCACCGCACAAACGTGCAGTGCTTTAAAAACCAGAAAATAAATAAAAAAATAGCCAAAAATAGGCATTCTTATTAAAAATATTATTCTGCCATGCAGGTGAATGGCAGGCTGAAGACAACATGGCTACTGAGTAGTGGTTGCTAAGGGGGGGAAGCTCAGTTTGAGAGATGTAACCAAGCATTAGTAGGCAATCCTATGCAAATGAGGATAAGGATAGTGAATCCCAAATTTCCCTGGCATGTGAGCCATGTCCCTAGAGTATAAGTGTAGGAGTAGGGGAGTAGTAGAGTAGAAGATAGGTGACATCATGAGGGGGTATGTCTGAAAGACTGTAAGCTTATTGGAGCAGAGTGGCTTGTGTTTGTTGTGAGTTACACAGGATTGGAAGAGGCGTGTCTACAGTTGTCCTAGCTGAAACCCATAAACCGAAGGTGTACGCCCTTGATATCACTGAAATTTCTTGCAAATGTGCTTACACCGTGTGCGCGCGTGTGCGCACCTGTAAACCTGTGTAAGCCCTTGTGCGTGTGGGTCCACCCGTCTAAGCCTGTGTAAGCCTGTGTAAGCCTGTGTGCACAGATGTGCACCCGCCTAAGCCTGTGTAAGCCTGTGTGCGCTCATGTGCATGTGTTTGCGCTTGTTTGCATGGCGCTGCCCCTTGTGGAAACAGAAAGGGAAAAGAAAGGAAAATAAGTAGTAGGAAGTTAACCAAGGAGAACTAGCAGAGCTGCCAGGTGAAATAAATCAGAATCAGCCAATTACACAGGCAGTACACTAGCCCAGCCCAGCCCAGCACTTAAAACTCTGCAAACAACATTCCCCCATGTTTTTCTGAAAAACACTGCAACACTGCAGTATACAAAGAGAGTGAAAACTTAAAAAGCTTAACTCAGACAAAAAAATGTTAGGGGCTGCCATTGCTATTATAAGCCAACATGTGCAAGATGCTGAGGGTGGTGCCATTGTGAATGCTGCTGAGCAACCCACAGTGAGGAGACAGAGAAGAGTGTACAGACCCAGGGTAACCTACCAGCGGCTACATGAGCTGGAGGTAGTGGAGAACTATAGAGTGGACACAGACCTCCTGCAGCAAATTGTTGAGCTGTGCAGGCCATGCCTCACACACAGAACCAACAGAGGGGAACCCATCCCAGTGGAAACTAAGGTATGTGTTGGCCTAAGAATATTAGCAACAGGTACCTTCCAGAGACCAATTGGTGATATGATGGGGATTTCACAGGCATCAGCATCCAGGGTACTGCACCAGTTCCTGAATGCCATGTCAGCACATGTCGGTGATCATGTATATTTCCCCAATTCCCATGAGGCATTGGCCAGCAATATGCGTCTCTTCCAGCAAATAGTGGAATACCCTGAGGTAGTGGGTGCAATTGACTGCACGCACATACACATCAAAGCACCAGCCGGTGAGCAGGGTAGAGCCTACATCAACCGCAAGGGCTTCCCCTCCATCAACTGCCAGGTCGTGTGCGATGCCCAGGGATATAATACTGAATGTGTGTGCTGGCTGCCCTGGAAGCTACCACGATTCCCATATCTGGCATCTGATGCAGCTGTACCAGACATTTGTCAGTGGGGACATCCCTGACGGTCACCTAGTGGGGGATGCTGGATATGCACTGGAGCCATGGCTGATGGCACCCATCAGAAATGCACACACACCTGAACAAGAACTCCATAATGAGGCACACGCACAAACATGAAATGTAATCGAGTGTGTGTTTGGGATGCTCAAGTCATGGTTCTGGTGCCTGGACACATCTGGTGGAGCCTTACAGTACTCACCAACTACATGTACCCAAATTGTCATGGTATGTGCTATGCTACACAATATGATCCTGCAAAAACAGCTGCAGCAGGAACAGCATGGGGCAGGGCCAAACAGCCCCCCACCATTGCCAAGGCCATCACAGGCAGAGCGTGACTCGGAGGAGGAACAACCTGAGCCTGCCCTAGTAGGCAGAAGGAGGCGTGCCCAGTATGCCTTGCCTTGGCCTTGGCAAAGAGGCAATGCATAGCACATACATTGGCTCAGTAGGAACCCTGATCAACGAAAGTTAAAACACAGACCAAGAAAAAAAGATATCCACCATGGAACTGAAGCACCAAACAGTAGTTGTTCCAAAAGTATAAAAACTTTTATTCCACACGAAGATAAAACAGTATCACAAGCGCTTTCACCCGGATATTCCGAGCTTTCTCAAGTTGTTGCTTTGTTGTGTAGCAACCGCTTATATAGTTGCTTACATCAATCAAATCTCTAAACTCGTGATTAATTATGCAATTAAACAAATTAATAAATTCTTAATTAAACTCTTGTAGATCTCTGTTAAAATGTGTAATTTGGCTAACACTGTTGTTCTTTCTAAACATGTAAAACAAGTATTTACATTTGCCAAGTACTTTTTTAAAAACAAACACATGCCAGTACAGTTTGAGGTATGTTGATAACACTCCACCAGTTAGTACTTGCACCAAATTAAAATTCAAAGCAACTTTTGATCCATTTCATTATATGAATGCACAATGTTATGTTCTTAAACAATGGTTGAGTATAAACTCCCCTGACCCCATTTCTCATGGTATGTGTAGTCTATGGAAACAAGTAGTCACCCTTACCATAATTGAAAACAAAACTAAGTAAAATTTTGATGTGACAGAGATGTTGTTGTTAGTATACATACCCTAAAATCTTTCACAATCTAGCCCTTCTAAGTTTTAAAACTGGCTTGATACTAATTGTATCATTTAAACCCGGCCAGTTACTAGCATCTAATCTTAATTGCCACACCAACTCTCTGTACTCGAGGGTGGATTCCCAGTCCCCCCCTCGAACCTCATGATCTACTTGTTCTACTATCATGAATTTGAAATTATAGTTTGGACATGAAAGGGAATGCTTGTATAATGCATTAGTTTCCTTGTTCTTAGCTATTTCATAAAAATGTTCATACATTCTTTTTCTAATTTCCCTTTCCGTCTTCCCTATGTAAAAACTTTTGCAGAACATACATACCACCAGGCAGATCACCCCTTTGGAATTGCATGTAAAATATGTGGGGGATTTTATCTTCATTTTTCTTGAAGGCAAATATACCCCTACATTATCTAAAATTGCATGGCATTGGTGACAAGCCCCGCATTTATAGGTACCCGTTTTCTTTGTCCCATCTCTATCTCTTCTTTTCCTTTCAAACATTTCCTTGAGATTTGTTCCCTTCTTTCTAATAAATTTTGGTTTGGGGGGTAAAGTGCTTTTTAATTCTTCATGTGACATAAGTACTGGCCAGAACTTACTAATAATCCTTTCTATTTCATGGGCTTGGTCACAATGTGTGTAAATAAATTTGAATTTATTGGACCCAAGTTTATTTACACACATTGTGACCAAGCCCATGAAATAGAAAGGATTATTAGTAAGTTCTGGCCAGTACTTATGTCACATGAAGAATTAAGGGAACAAATCATACCCACTGCCGTTTAACCACCACATGTCATATACCAGCACTGTATGCTGTCTTGTTTGTCAAACACTACAACCTACATAGAAATATGCACATAACAACCTTCACCAACATATATATGTCCACCCTTCACAAACAGTTGCAGTATGTCCCTTGCTCTATGCACATGTACAGATGCTAATATATCTGACACAGAAATATCTCTCCATATGTGTGTGCCATACAAACACACAACGTCCACACTGCTGTAAGTCCGTGGACCTCACGGCTGACCTGTTGGGCCTTGCTGCAACATGAACAGGTGTCACATGTGAGCACACAGTAATATTAGAGGGTGTATATATAGCTGCAAATGCTAGATTAGCATACTAGCCTGGTACAGCAGTTGCCAATGCTAAGCTACATGTTAATATGACTATCATGCATGTGTTACTCAGTCACATCCATGTTTATACAGCTGTATGCGCTACGCCCCCAAACAGCCATTGTACACACTACTGCATGGAACACAGATAACATGGATCAGATGTTTGACATTTAATGCTGAGCTACATATGTCACAGTTATGTCCCACTGCACACAGCTACACACTGATTTGTCCATGGCAGTAGTTATGCAGGGCATGTGTGTATAGATATGTACTGCTGCCACATATGGATGTTTCAAAGTATGTAGAGTACTCTTCAAAAACATCTATTACATGCCAGTATATACATATCTGTTACATACCTTTACTTTGTATGTGTTTGTAGTTTTCAGTTCCGTGTGTCTTTTATTTTTTTTTTATTTTATTTTTATTTATTTTTTTCTGTTGATGTTGATGTGAGGGTGTGTCTGTCTCTCTCTTTCACTCGCTCAATAGCTGCAATGGAATGATTGCATGTGTGGACAGCAAATACAGCCTGCATTTATAGGTATCTGCACATGTGCATGTGATGTCCTCTGCACCAATTGGTGGCCACCATTTGGTAATTGCATGCAGCCTGGTGTGTGGTAATTGCAGTACTCACTGTCATAGCAACCCAATGCTATAAATTGCTAAGTTAGGTAGCCGTAGCCCTTTCAGCTTTCCAAAGTGGGGCCCATGCTTGTTTGCTGTGGACACCGTTGTTTAAGTCAGAAGGTTGGTATACTTCTTATATCTGAAGCTAGGGGTGTAGCCAGTGATTTAAATGTTGTACTCTGACCTGAATGTTGCCACTTCCAGTACACAGTTGTCAGTGTAGAATTGTACTCACCCCTATAAATGCTAACACAAGATACATGGGAGTATGTAGTTTCTTTTCTACTTATACAATTTACTGCCATACATAAGTAGTTATTGAGATGTATTCATTTGGCACATGAACTGTTTGTGAACTGCTATACTGTTAATATTAATGTACTCACTTCTGCACAGTTTGTGCTTTTTTATTGTTGACATTAGCACAGGATGCTCAAGAACACTGGACAGTTCCAGTACTGAGTATTTTGTACATTTGGGTGGGGATTGTCCTGCTATGATACTGTGTGGGGGGTTGTAAAGTGGTGCTGTAACATTATTTACTGCTGGAATGGCTGGTTCTCTTATCAGTCATGTAATGCAATTCCACAACAACTGCTGGTAAAGTTCCATAGAACAGGTTTTGTGTTATGGCATTCCTATCTTTCCTTTACATTCACTCATTAAGATGCATGATATATCTATTTCAGCAATAACCTGCTGTATATCTACTGTGGCTTAGTGGTACTTCATGCATTCTAGTGTGTCCAAGGCTCGAGACTGACAGAGGTGTTTCATTTTGCTGCTGAGCAGAAGAAGGGCCCTCACATGCAGGGTGACTAAGGCACTTTTAAGCAGTTGTAAGCAGGTTTGCACGGATTTGCGTGAAGCTTAGCAATACGTAGCTATGGGCACACAAGGGTACACCCACGCAAACCCGCTAACTACTGCTTAAAAGTGCTTACTCCCGCTAACCCTCAGTCTCATTTCTTTGAAAGAAAAGAAAATGGGGAGATAGGAAAGTGGTGAAAAAGGGGCACAAAGAGGGAAAGACAGTAGGGAAAACAGCTCGGGATGTGCAGGACAGGTGTAGGGAAGGTCCATAGCTGCCCATTTCTTTAACAGCAACAACTGTGCATATGCAATACATTTGGAGGGGAAATATGAAATCTTCCACCCCTGAGAGAGGGGTGAGGACAACAAAGTATGTTGTACTGTCAATTACATATCAGTTTATGTGTCCGGCGGACATGTGTGCAAATTGGGCAGCTATGTATGAGGCATAATTTTGTTTTCAGAGCAGATTGCCCTTTTTTTTTTCAGGTGAGAGTGGAATTTGGGGTAGGGGAAGTAGGTATATTTGGGGAGGTAGGTTGGGGAGGTAAACAGACAAGACAAACAAGATGCATACAGGGGCAGAATATGACACGTCGTGGGTGACCACCATTGATGGGGAAGGATGTTTGGAAATCGCAAGCCCATGAGCCCACAGATGGCAACAGTGGAACTGAAATCCCCACCCATGGGCAGTCACCACTGCACCTTCACAGCCCACAGGGTTGCTGTGTTGGGGGCTGCGTAGGAAGGGCAGGCTCACCCATGAGTCACGCCACTTGTGCCTCAAGCTGGCGTAGAGGATCAGTGACTGAATGCTCGATCTCCCTACGCACCACAGCCTGGACCGTTCGGAGGGTGATAGATGGCCCTCCTCCGACCATGCTTGCAAGGGGGGGATGAGCCCCATCCCCTGCAGTGCTTCCACCCAAAGGTGGCACAGGGCCAACGGAGGAGGAGGTCTCGGGCTGGGCACCGGACCTGCTGGTGCCAGGTGTCATCGTCAGCTGAAGTGGGACAGGTGGGTCCACTGGGACCGGCCTTCCCATATGTTCTATATTTAGGAGGATTTAATGACAATATGGGTTGGTAACAGCCAACAGCATTCGAAATTAATTGTAACAATATGCAGTAGTATTCCCATTAACCCAACACACCAAAGTTCCAACAGTTGAACAGCAAGCATAACACATGCATATATAGAACAACAGTGGACATTCCAACAGCATGCAGGATTGATTGGTGGCAACAGGCCACCAAGATTGTGGTATTTGAACAGGGCACATGCATCAAAGTAAATGCAGATATTTATAAACCAATTGGACATATGTCCCAACAAATGCTTTGAGAATAGACATACCCATTGACGTGTGGAATTGCATTGTTTATGCACATACAGTAGGGTGTAAAAAGATACCTCCATTAACAACTTATATATACTTATAGTTTACACTACATTCCTATTGACTGCAGGTATATATCCCCTACATGTATTATTACACTAGGCAATGTCCGTTAAATTGTGAAATGGGTTTTGCTAGTTCTTTATATACCTGACCTGTATCTGACATACAAACTGTCCAGGATGCAGATGTTACTTCTACGTATTTATATATTTTATTTATATTTATATATTTACATATCTGGATGTGTTCAGGTGACATTATCAGATATATTTTAACAGCCCCCTACATTTCTAGCAGCACACTGACATTTCTGGGGAGCACAATAACAAGCTACTCATGTGCCAGATTAACCTGTACATGCCGGCCATGAACCGACAGTTGAGGACTGTATATATGCTTAACAGCTACTGGCACTCCCTTCATCCACTTTATATGGGCCTACACAAGTGTGGGTTGACAGCGCTTAATACAACAGTACCATTTCTATAATGCAACAGTACAACATATCGAAGAATGTGACACGGACACACTCCAGGAATTATACCTTTATTAATTACATTACACACTTTTCTAGAGGCTCTCTCATTTATTTGATATATCATTGCATGCAGAAGACTTATTCAAGACATATTATACCTTTATTAATGGGTTACAACACTCAATTTCAGGCTCTCTCACTTATTTTATATAACAGTACATGCAGAGAAATTATTCAAGACTTATACCTTTATTAATGGGTTACACCACTCTTTTTCAGGCTCTCTCACTTATTTTATATAACAATACATGCAGAATAATTACTAACCTGCCTGGTGGCACAGCCTTAGCAGCCTATCTGCATAGGCTTGCTGATTCGCAGCACGGACACTTGCACCTGTGAAGTAAATGAAGTGATATTGAGACATACCTATCCATAATATAAACTACAATAGCAATTCTTACATACTTCATTCCATGGCTACCTACTCAGTAGTGGGGCGTTTTCCATCCCACAGGCCTCCTGTATCCACTGGTTCAGTCGGTCCTCCTTGTGTCTCTTCAGGTCTGAGTAGTGGTGTCTGACCTGCTCACCAGTCCGAGGGATGCCTGTGGCACTGCTGAGATCATGAGCTAGACGGTTCCAGGCTTCTGCTTTGTATTTGGTGCCCTGGAACTGGCCCTGCAGGAGTCTCTCATCATGATTATGGACGAGGAGCAAACCATTAATTTTGACTCCTCAATGCCCCAACGTTGCGCTCAAAATCGACAGCCCTCTCCAACACCGGCCATGTTGACTGCAGATGGGAGCTACAATCAGTTATGGCAAGTATTCCCACCTATGGAGCTTAAATATGCCTCATTCCCCACACTTATTTGTGATTGGCCTGTTTTGAACAATCTCAGCTGAAAGCACACCTGCTTAGCTATGGGCAAACTTCCATTGATATGTATGTGTGTGTTGAAAGTGCATGCATATGAAAAGCTGTCATGGCTTAGTGGTTTACTACTGTGATTATGGTGTACAGTGTTCCAGGTTCAAGGTCTGTCATTGCTTTTTATTTTACTACTGGCCAGACCAGCTAGGAGGTGTGGCTGTGTTTAGCTGACTTTGCTCAACTTTGCCCAACGTTGCTCTACGTTGCTCGACATTGCCCGTCGTTGCCTGACGTTGCGCTAGTTAGTGCGGTGCGCAGCTAAGCGCAAACATGTTTTGTTTGCATTAGTTGGCTCGATGCGTAGCTACACGCAAAGCCATTGCGCTAGCTAAAGTAATGCTAAGCTATGAGCAATTATACTTAAATGTGCTTAATACTGGTAAACTTTGCTTAGCAGTGCTTCACATTGCTTAAGATACGTTACTTATGCATTCATCAGCATGCATAACCATTTCACCTTCTTATATATATATAAAATATTGTTCACTACTACATAGGCCATTTCAATGCTTTTTACTAAAATTTAAAGGATAAATGTCAGCAATTATTTTTATATACAGATTTCCTACAGAAAATAGAAAGGGGAGTGGCGGGACTCGAACCTGGAATGCCTCCTCTTTGTGCGAAGACTCTACCACTACGTTATTGCTATTTGGCTTAATTTGCATATAAGGTTCTTATTATCCTCTTCGATGTCTAAACTGCTAACTGTAGCTATGCAATGGGCAAACCCACACAAACACATGCAAATACGGGCAGCTATATCGGGAATAATAAAAAAAATAAATAAATAAAAGTTTTACATTTTCTAATTGTACAGGTGTTTAGAATGTGGGGGAGTGTAGTGTTGGGTGTGTACACATTTGAGCGGACTCGCTCATGTCAGTTGACATTTGCCGATTGAGGGACTTGCAGGGGCGTGGATTTTTGGACTACTCAGCAGTCCGACATGCCCCCTGCACTCGTGCATGCTCCATGTTAGCCTTGGAAGTGAGTCAGCACACCCTCATGAATATGCATGGCACGCTGATGTCTTACTCTTAGGCTGCAGTTTCCATGTAAGACTAATTTAGTCTTACATGGAGGATTAGTGAATCCCGGGGAATGCTTTAATGTAGAGTTAAAGCCAGTAGTTGAAGATGTGAGACATTCAAACATATAATACATTAAGACTAAATAAATTGATTTAGTAGTATATAAAAAAAGCCAGGACTAAGGGAGAGCACTAATTAAATTTGAATGTGTTGATTTAACAAAACAGAAATTATCTTGAAAATTCTGTTGAGGTGTGAAAATATATGCTCAATCTATCCATAAACAGAAAGGTTTTGTTCAAACTATTTTGAAGAAAGATAGTATAGATTCTTTATATACTACTACAGCACAAATTACCAGTTTTGGTTCACTTTTATTCCATAATCATCAGACATTTCTGTATTTTTCTGTTGCAGGAGATAAATCCCCAGGTATAGTCAGAGATGACCATCTTGACACCAAAATGTCAGAAATGTAATTCAACAGCTGGAAAAGTTAAAGATTTTAAAACAGAAAACCACTCTATTGCCTTATTATATTTATTAAATGGTCTTTTCTTAAAGCCATGCCATAATATTGTATCATCTTATAAATAGCTTGTTCTCAGATTTATGTTTTATTTGTGCCAGTAAACTGAATGAGAAGTTCTTATCAGAGTGCTTGCATGTCTTTAAATTAATTTTTATGTTTTGACTTAAAAGGGAGAAATGTTTTTTTTTGTATTTTGTTCTTTTATTTGATAAGAGTAATACCTTTACTTACTAATGCTAATGACAATTTAGAGTTAATGTTGGGTTTGTTGCTCTTAGCTTAGCCCTGTTCTGTGAAAATAGGACTTATCAGACTAGCCCTTGAATTCAGAAATTATAGTCACATTGCGAGTGATCAGAGTCCACATGTGGAGTGTGTGTGTGTGTGTGTGTGTGTGTGTGTGTGTGTGTGTGTGTGTGTGTGTGTGTGTGTGTGTGTGAGATTCAGGGACACACTGAGCATGAGTGGTGGAAGATAAGTAGTAGAGCTTCTTGTGGTATATGCAAATGGCTGTATAATCATATGGTAATGGCAGCAGTTTTAAATGAGGTACTTTGTGTATGAAAAGTATGTAAACAAGATGGAGGAGCAATTTAAAAATGTATAAAGAATATGTAAGTTATTTGCCAGCACTAATGGCAATGACTGCAGCAAAAAATCTTGCATTGCTGCAGGTTAATCATGGAAATATGTTAAGGCTGCAACAGCAATAGTGACAGTGTATATTGCAACAACCTATTTTTGCTGCTAGAGGCCATGGTCAAATATATTGCTATCCTCAGAGGTGCAGCATCATCTGCCCATGGTTAAAATGTCATGCGCTTAATGGCACTGCCATTGTAGCTGAACATGTGGATAGGGAAACGGCAGAGCAGTTGGTAGATGTATCAGCCTCATCTCCAGGCATGCGGTTGTTGTGCATTACTCATCCCAACAGATACAAAGGTGTATATGGCTTTACATGTAATAGCTACAGGGACTTTTCAGTGAACAGCATAGGACAAGGGGGGCATCTCAAGCATCTATCTTGAGAATAGTCCATCAGTTTTTCAATGCCATGGTACAGCACATGGAGGATCATTTGTTGTTTCCATGTGCCACAGACAAGAGAGTCTTCAGGATGCATGATTTATATGAAACAACCCCATTTTTCTGTGGTTCTGGTAGCCATAGACAGCAACCACTTGAAATAAAGGCCTCACTTGGTGAACTGGGAAGGAGGTATGAACCGCAAAGTGTATCACTCGATCAAATTCCAGTGGTCTGTAATGCACAATGTGTGTAAGGGCCACACAGATACCTTGAGTCCCACATATGACACGTGTTACCTTTACCAACAGTTCATGAAGACTGACTTCCCACAAGGGTATGTTATCAGTGATGCTGGATATGCCCCAGATTCCTGGTTGCTGATACCCATTGGAAACCCACAAAGTGTAACAGACAATGCATGCAACTTTGCCCTGTCACAAACCTGGATCATCATGGAGGATGTGTTTGGGATACTGAAATGTGCTTTTGCTTCTTGAATTTAGTTGGTGGTGCCTGTAGATGTCCTAGCATGTGTTCAAAAATCTTTTCTGTGTGTGCAGTGTTACACACTATAATAATTAAGAGTTAGTTGCAGCAGAGAGGCACATGGCATGGTAAACCTCTTCCAGCACACTAATCAGTGGAGGCTAAACCAGATTAGGAGTCAGTAGAGAACCAAGCAGCATGGGTGAATATGCTGGACGAAGACGGGCATAGTACACTGCAGCAATGGCAAAGATGCGGTAGTCGCTACACAGCTTTGGAACATTGTAAAGATTATAAAAAAACAATAAAAATGATGCCTAGAAGCTCAAGATCAGACTTTGCTTAGTCATGCATAGGTTGGCTACACTGTGCATCAGACATTGGCAATGCAAATCAAAGTGCAGGAGATATATGCACAGGTGGAGAATGAAGCATGAGTATGCAATGTCTTCCACAGGGAAATATGTGAGTGCTGGTGAAATTGCAAATATGTAACAGGACTGTGTATCTGATGTGGAGGATGGACGAGATTGCTAAACAAGGCATTCTGATGGGCCACTGACACTGCTTTTCTGAGTGTGTGAAGTAATGGATGCTGCAGTGGAGTGTGTGTGTGTGTGTGTGTGTGTGTGTGTGTGTGTGTGTGTGTGTGTGTGTGTGTGTGTGTGTGTGTGTGTCTGTGTGTGTCTGTGTTTGTCTTTGATTGAGTATGGCAGGACAGCCTCAGCAGGTACTGCAGCACTGCAGGTCAATGTAACAGATAGGTCTGGAGCATACATGGAAGATTAGTGGACATCCCACGCTCACCCTTGTTCATAGGAGCTGCCTCTGTCAAGGAGTTTCATGGGTAGAACCATGCACCTGATAAGATGTAGGTGTGCTGTATGACTGTGAGCACCATCCATTACCATATTTACTACCTCCATGACTTCCATTACTTCTGGAATGCCCTATCCTTCTGATAAACATTTTCACACTTGATGTCACTGTGGAAGTATTGGTGCTACTTGAAAGTGACTGTGACCTTGGTTGTCCATGTCTACAAAGCGGATCAACTATGTGGACCAAAACAACCATATATCATGTGAAATGGTAACTAATAGTTTTGTGCCAGTAGGTAATTTATTCTGTATAATGTATCACACATATGGGACATGCACTCCAGGAGGTTGTTACACACACTGTGCAGTACTAGTGCCCCCCCCCCCAAAGGCTGAGTTGGTACTCATTCATGTCTCCATAATGGCCAGGCACATGCATTGGGCCACAACCATTACCATAACTATTTTGGGGAGGGGAAGCACCTATATCTTCAACAGCCACGAGTACACACACAGATGTGGTCACCGCCCAACCTATGGGGGATTGTAGCAGACATGGATGGCTGGCCACCCTGTCCTGACTGTGAGTGTCCACACTAACCCTATCCTCCCTGTATAGCTTATGCTTCTTGCCTGGAACAGGCACAGTGACTGCATCCATGGCCTGTAGGTGAATCCTGAATTTGCACTCCTTTTGTCCAGCACAGACACTGTACTCCCTGACATTGCCAACTGTTTACCTCCATCATCATTAGAGAAGAGCAGTTCACCAACATCAGGCAGTGGAAGTTCCATGGTGGTGGCATTGGATAGAGAATCATCTGTGAAAAGAAAACAGCAGAACATAAAGCCCAGTACAAATATAACCCATCACTTCTACCTTGCTTCCAATGCAAATTAATTAATAGAATACTTTACAGCAGTACTGAATAATACTCTTAGCTTGTGCAGGTGCCCATGGTTATGGTATCCTTGATGTAGCTATAGTAACGACATCACACAACATCAGTAAGATGTTCATTAATAAAGTGAGCAATCAAACCTAATCAAGTCACAATACAGACATATGACTACCCACTTATGTAGCCATGTACACACTCCTGAGCAGCTGCTAGGAGCAGTGCGCATGCATGGCCCTGATAATGGCAAAGGAAGGTTAACTGCTCTTCCCTGCTTTTGTCTCAACTGGTTGCAGGCCATGCTATGCAGCAGAACTATGACCAACATACCAGTCACAGTTAGTGCCTGTGCACAATGGCATTATCCATGATGAGCACTGACAGTGGCCATACTAAAGAACTGCTCAATACAGAGAGAGGGAATTCTCATAACTGAAAATGGGCATGAATGTGGGATTCCAAGATGGTGGACGTCCTACCTAAATTCAACCAAACAGAGAAATAGCCACATAAATTCAGTCATTAAAAGAAATTCCTGACATCGCCTCCAATCTTCATCTCCAGACAACTGAGAATAGAGAAAATATTGCTAAACCAGGAAAATATTTATTAAATAAAGTCTCTGGATACTCAGGAGACTCCTCACCATGTGTAAAATCCAGGCCTCCGACGATAAGCCCACTAGCTCTAATCCAGGGCAGACCCCATAAATCTAAGAATATGTCCAAAGAAAGCAAAAATATGGCGACTCAAACCAACAAAACAAAGCTATCGGCTATAGCCTCACCAGAAATAGAAATGGCAACCAAAAGACAAAGAATAATCAAACAGCAAGAATCAGCTAAGCCCAACGCAAAACAGAAGTCAGATCCAAGCTTCCACATGGAGGAACTCAAGGAGGCTCTGCTACCACTTCAACTAGCAGTGCAAGGCTTCTCTGGGCAGTTATCCAGGTTTGGCTATAAAATAAATCAATTTGTGAAGCGCATGGACAGCATTGAGGAAAAAAATGCAGCCAACAAACATCAGATAGCCCTGTTAAAGGAAGAATTAAAAACCAAAGATTCTACCCTGTCAGAGACTCAACAGAAGTTTATTCACCTTGAGGTGAGAAGCAGGTGCAATAATATATTAATTAGAGGTGTACATGAGTCCTACGAACACAACCAGTTGATCAAAATTACTATGCAGATATTTGCACATATACTACACACTGATGCAAAGGCAAGCGGAATAATTATTGAGAGGGCCATTGAGCATTGCACAAAAAAAAAAAAAACGATGACACCCCAAGACATATTTATGTAAAGCTGTTAAATTTCCAGGATGTCCAAAGGCTGCTCTTAGAAGCCAAAAAGTAAAACCCAATAATTTGGAATAGTCATAAGATTTCACTCTCACAAGACCTCCCGATGGCCATAAAGGAAAGGCACCAAAAGCTCACACCATACTGCACTGAGCTTATAAAACACAAAGTGAAATTCCAAATGAGGTACCCCAGTACATGGATATTTTATAATAAGGAAGTGAAATATGCTGTTGACACAACCAAGGACGCAAAAGCTGCCTTTTTAAAATGTTTCAGTAAGGGACCGGAGGAGTGATCAGCTCATTTGCATAGGATCGCCGGATCTGCTCACTTACAGGCTCACTTTATGTAGTAAATTTGTTATCAAATTAATCTGATAAAGCAAGTCATTCTTTTTTAACTTAGTTTTCTTTATTGGGAGATCTAAAATTGGAAATGCCCATTAAACAGGAAATGAGCCCTTAGCAACATCCGTAACAGCCCGTGTTGTGGAGTAGGAGTGCTTTTAAAGCACCCATGTCCATCACTAACACCAGCAACTTCCTCTCCTCGACCAAATCACCTGACCATGGCTACTGGGAACTGTAATGGCTCTCGGAAAGCTCTTCTGGTCCTATAGCCACAAGTTTTGCCATGTTATTCTGTAACTATAGTACCATGCATCATCTGTATTAGCACAGAATGCATTTCACTTGCAATTTTGAAGCCTAATGAGGATATGGTCATGGCTAAATCCCCAAGTACTTAATGCCTTACATGCAGTTACATTATAGAGACTATATACTTAGACAGTGCGGTCTATATAATTAATGATCAAATAGGACTCATAATGAACATTGACTTTAACCTCCCAGGGCAACAACTGGCTGATTGGGACTTTTTCTTTTCTTTTTAAGGATTTTATCCTAAATGAATCTGGTAACATGTTCATATACTGTTTAATTGTATGGGTTAAGGTGCATCATACTTAGCATTGCTATAGAGTGAATTCACTGGCTTGTATTTTTTGAGATGATGTTATGTTAAGTAGCATTATTCTTTCGCACTTAACATTTTATGGATTATTAAGCCTACTATGTGTAATAGTTATAGGTCTGTAATTGTCATATAGGGAATTTAATCATTATAGGCAATAATAACTTCATATTTTTCTATAAGATACTATTGTGTTTAGATGCACAATCAGGAGTGTAGTGGATTGATAGTTAGGTTAAAGGGATGACTATTCTAGGAGTCAGTCTAGAAATGTATATATGGTTTAGTTTTAATAATCTGTTAGTTTGTTCGTGTAGATTATTAGCAACAGGGTATTTGTTATTAAATGTTCAAAGTGCGGCACTATTTTACCCTGTAATCACTCTCTGTCAAACTCTTTCAAAATATGGGGATAGGTGAGTAGGCACAGATGGAGTATTGAAAGAGCTAGGTGCTACTGCTTCCATGCTACCATGGCTACTATAATTAAAAATTAATTTAAGCAACAAATTATTGAGCACAATTATGATATAAAAGGTAGATGGTGCTACTTTGTAGCCCTCAATCCATTAACAGGAAAACCAACGGCCCATGTGCAAGAAAACAGGATTTTATTTTGGAAATATATAACATAATTGTCAAATTCCCTGGTCGTGATTGCATAGTAGGAGGGGACTGGAATGCAGTCATTGACCCAGGCATCGATCGAGCTAGCAGCCTCTCCTCACAGAATCTACAACCGTCAATTGCCCTAAACAAGCTTATGACTTAGTAGACCCTATCTCATTTGGCGAAGGACAGGAGAAAAATAATCTTTATACATACTACTTGAAATGTCATAATATATGCTCAAGAATAGACTTCTTTCTCATCTCAGAGATGTTACTAGTATAGGAAATTAAATACTCCCCCGAACCCAGACATTTATCAGACCATTCAAAAATTACTCTGCAAATTCGCCCAACAGGTAATAACATGAAAAACAAAAATGGCTGGAACTGGTCTCTTAACAACAACCTTTTATCTAAACCAGAAGTGGTGCTGGAGACACTGGACACCCTTCTTGAACTGGAAAAAAACATAGATAGCATGAATATTCCATATGATGTCCAGTGGGCAGCCTGTAAGGCTAAGTTGAGAGGTATACTAATTCAGAAGGCAGTGCATTTTAAAACAATTGCTAAAGAAAAAGAAAATAAGCTTATAACAGATCTGAAAGTGCTTGAATACAAGCAACAAATCAGACCTAATGCTGACACCAAGAAGGCTATAAACAACGTACAAATGCAATTATTTGAATTGCACCAACATAACTACTCTCTTCATAAGCTAAAATGCTTGCCCAAATATTCCGAATGGGCTCAACTCCCTTCTAAAGCACTAGCTAGAATAATTGCTAATAGGCAGGAGTCAGTCAGGATATCACTTATTCAACATCATGATAAGATTTACAAATTAGATAACCAAACAATAGAAATATTTCACAATATCTACTCAGATCTTTATGGGGTAGTAACCCAACAACCTTCAAATGAAGAAATTGAATGCTTCTATAAAAATATTGAGTTCCCCAAATTAAAGGAAGACCATGTAGTAATTATTAAAGCCCCTTTCAAACATCAAGAAATTGTTGATGCAATAGGGAAATTAAAAACTGTCAAGTCACCAGGATCAGATGGTTATACCCCAGAATTTTAAAAAACATTTAATCAAAAATTGTCTTCCATTCACCTGAAGGTTTATAACTATATCAAATTAAATGGCATAACCGATTACTACCTTAATAATTCTAAAACGATATTCATGCCAAAAAGCAATTTAGATAGATCTGACCCACGCAACTATAAGCCAAACGCCTTAATGAATCTAGATATTGAAATCTTATCCCTGGTCCTAGCCGAAAGGTTGAAAAATGTATTTTATTTTTATTTTACATTTGTTGACTGGTTTAGTCCAACTGGATATATGTTTATTTTCAGTAGAGGCCCGGGGAGAAAAGCTCCAAGACAGATACATGCATACAAGAATTTTTAAGGTTACAATAAAACAAACATAAAAAAAATTGTACATATAGAACAGTACATTTCATAAAACTATTTACAAAATTAGAGCAAGATGTTTACGTTTAGTGGTAGGTAACATTTTCAAACTATTCACTATTTGCTTTCATTTGCAATTACAGAATCACAGAAAATGTATCACAGTGGTGAGAGTAGAGTTAAAAAGGATTTAGTAATAGTGATAGATTAGTCAGGGTTAGTACATGGACAAAGCCAGTGAGTATTAAGGAAAGTTTTAAGTTTTTGTTTGAAGAGGGGTAAGGAAGGAAGGGAGATGAGTTGACTAGGCAAAAGGTTCCAGTTTTTCCCCAGTTGTGTTTGAAAACATACAGTCACCTGCCTTGTTATAAGACTTACTGATGTTAACTAAGAGTTTATTTGATGAACGTAAGGTACTGAGATTTGTATAGGGGGTAATGAGGTCGATGAGTACTGGAGTGTTATTAGGCTGGTTAAGGATTTTGTGGGCAATGCTAAGTTGGATAAATTGAAGCTAATTTTGTAATTCAAGCCATCCTAGCTGCTTTAAATTCTGACAGTGGTGGGTTCTGAAAGGATTGCCAGTGGCAAATCTGGCAATGTTGTTATAGGAGGTAGCTAGTTTGAGCAGATATTGTTTTGATAAGTTAGTATATATAGGTGAGGCATAGAGTAGAGTAGAGATTAGATGGGAGTGGGCAATAGTGGTTCTGGCTATAGGAGTTAAGAAGGGCTTGAGTCTGTAAAGGGAGCCCATTTTTCTATTAACTGTTTCTATAGTGTTGTTAATGTGGGTGTCAAAGTTAAGGTTGTTGTCTATTGTAATCCCTAGGAGTTTAGTGGTGAAGTCAGGGGATATAAGGGTGCCATTATTAGAAATGACTGAGAAATGTATTGGTGTGGACATCCTGGTGTGATTGAAGAGGAGGAGCTTAGATTTTTGGGGATTAAAAAGGAGGCAAAGCTTTAAAAACCAAGACGCCACTATGTTAAATACTTTTTGTGTTTGGAATTGCAGTTCGGATGAGGATTTAGCTGTGCATATTAATGTAGAATCATCTGCATACTGTATGTAGGTTGCATTAGGAATAGCTAAGTAGAGATCATTGATAAAAATAGAAAATAAGAAAGGACCTAGAATGGAGCCATGAGGGACACCCAGTGTTAAGTGTTAAAAAGTAATGCTGCACATAATATCCCCTGAACAGGCTGGCTTCATGTCAAATAGGCAAAAGTAGGACAATACTTTAACCTTAGATGCTTTGATACGCACTACAAATAAAGATAGAAACCACAGATATGGCTTAATTTTTAGATACAAGCAAAGTGTTTTATAGAGTTAGCTGGAAGTTCTTATTCATGACCATGACATACTTTAATATTCCTGATACCATCACTGAATTAATCAAAACATTATATAATAAGTCCTACACCTACCTCTGCATTAACAAAACATTATCGGAACCTATCAAACTATCAAAGGGTACTAGATAAGGATGCCATCTGTCTCCATACCTTTTTAATATTTATTTGGAACCTTTATTCCTATATATCCCTCAAGCCATCTTCCACTCTATTCCAAAGATTCTGAAGACCAAGATTGCACTATCTGCATATGCAGAAGATCTAAACATTTACTTTGAATGCCCCAGCTCAGATTTAAAGAAAACAACTAGAACAATCAAAAAAAATGTGGAACTTTCAAACTTTAAAATTAATACAAAGAAATCACTCATCTTTCTTATAAACCCTAAGCACCATAAGGAATATCTTTTTTCAGAATCAGCTTTTAAAGTAGTATACTCTTTCGGATACCTAGGAATCCAATATGAACACTGCTACTCATCCATGTACGAAAACAACCTTATGAAGATATGGGCAAACACTCTACAAGACCTACACAGATGACAGCAGTTGAATATGTCTTTGCTGTCTAAAGCAGCCATAATAAGGATGAACATATTACCTAGACTATTATATCAATTTAATGCTGTGAATTTGCACATCCCAAATTACTTCTTTCCAAAAATATACAAAGAATTAGCCAAATTCCTATGGTTCTCCAAATCAGTTAGGATAAGCTATCTAAAATTAATATACCTGAAAGAAAAAGGAAGCTTGAGCCTGCCGGATTTCCAGTTATATTACTGGATCATATGTGCAAATAGAATTATTACCATTTCAAAATACAACCTGAAAGACGTCCTCCGGGCTCCATCATGGCTAAAAATCTGGCACAAACATATAACCAACACTAATATTAATCCAACTGCCCTACCTTTCCTATCTCCAAAGTGTCTAAAGAAATGTAGCATCAACAGAGGTCTGAAGTAAAAAATAAAGATTTTCTAAGACTTAATAAAATCCCTTGAGTTAGATAAGACCCTCTCCTTCCTCCAACCCTTACATATGAACCCCAGCATCAGACTTAACAATAAAATGCTCATCCTAACACAGTACCCTCTAATAAAGGACTATACTGTGTGGGATATACAAAAACACAAAGGAAAATCATTAAGGGAACTGAGGAAAGAGCTAAAGCTGGGTCATAAATACATAATTATTTTATGCCAGATCAGAGATCTCTTACCAACAATAATCACAGATACTCCAAACATTGAACAAGAGTTAATAAGGACTACAAATATCATCAAATGTTTAAACAGTAAGAAACGTATGCTCTCAAATACCTATAAAATAATTAAAGCCCTTAAATACCAGAACCTGCTGTTGTTCTCTAATTATTGGGATCAGCAAGGGGCTAGCTTCAGTGAGGATCAGAAACTCAGGGCAATTGTTTCCACTATCAAGTTAACTCCATTTAAAAAACTAACATATACACAATTTATGATTAATAATAATTCCTAGTTCACTCCCACTATACTAAACAAATTTAACCCGAAGGTCTCGTCTGCATGTTCATGTTGCTCCTTCCCATGAGCAGACCTAATACATTTATTATGGTTCTGCAAACACACAAACAAACTGTGGTGCTCACTAAAGGTGTGTCTAGAGAAAATGGGATATCATAAATCAACACTATCTTGGGAAACAGTTGTACTCCACATTACAGATTTTAATTTATCTAAACTTGAAATTGCATGTTCTGATCACCCTATGTTTACTAATTAAACTGTATATAACTAAAAACTGGATGGACCACACCAAGTTATCTTGGAAGGAATTTAAAAATCTAGCAATTAAGTACATAACTGCTCAAGAACTATTTATAGGAAACATTAATAAACAAAGCTACTATCAGAAATATTGGAAGCTTTTATTTGATCTCATTTTGGGAGACTAATTTATAGGTTAGGAAGAACATTTACCCTTCGTGGACCCGTACTAAGCAGCATCCTTCATAAGTATATAATAAAGACACCGCTTTGTTGTTAGTGCCTCTCACTTTTAAATAAATCCCCAAAAGCTACTATTAGAACTGGTTAGACCCTTCATACAGGAAGCAGTAGCATTGTTTCGTATACGTTTTGTGTATTTGCATATATGTAAATAGTTGGGTTTGGTTGTTGTTATACTTTCATAATAAGGAAGGTATTGTTACTATAACTGCATCGTTCTGTATTGTCTGCATATACGATTAAATATTCATCAATACTGTCTGTATAAAACAATAAAATATTATTAAAAAAAAGAAAATGGGCATGAATGTGAATTGCCATCCATATTTCTCTGCTATTAGCCAGATGTACATTGTGGTTTCTGAGGACAGTTGCAGCTGCACAGTTCCCAGTGATGCTTGCAGGAGACAGATATTCTCCTATATCTCCTCCATTGAAAACACAGTGACTGTTTGCTGGAGGACAGTTACAAGGGTCCCGAGTATGAGATAGATGCCTGGTACTGTCTCATCTGAGCTATTACTGATGCCATTGGCATTCTACAAAATAGCAAGCAGTGCAGGCACCACTATAGTGACCTCACAGGTGACTTCAGACCTCCTTGGCCAATGAGAGGCTGAGGTCACAAAGACAGTTTGTGACATGCACTGTATGAGTTTTTTTTATAATACTTCAGTCATATCAGTGTTTGGTATATAGTGCTTAAGCTTCTCTCTAAATGATCCACAGCACAAGAGGTCATAGGAGGGAATGCCCAGCTGTACAGGAGAGAGCTGGAGTGCCTTTCCATGTGCAGTGGTGAGTACACCTGTTTCTTAAGATATCCTCACACCTCTTATGTATCCCTGACAGAGCGGAACATCTTCGGGTTTGCATCATATTTTGGTCCTGCCCTTCATAACATTTTTTATTTTCTGGTAAATCTCTGAGAATTAGAGTTACTAATCTGTCAATTCAACAACTGTAACTAAGCTGTCAATTAGATTATTATTTTAAAACGTGTACCTGATTTTAGCCCTTTGTCCAACTACATTCAATACAGGGGATATTTAATCACCTTTTCATTAGTATGTATAGCCTGTCAGGTGTTGAACTATGTTTGGCTTCTGCACTACTCAGTCTGCAAGTGTGATTGATCAGTGCTGGGTATTTGACTCTGGGTACTGCTGTCAGAGTGGCTCAAAAGGTAAAAAAATTGCTTTCTTTAACGCAGGTACAGATACTGTATATGTGGGTTCAATTCCAAGCATGAGTGCTGTGCTCCCCTATATTTTATGGTCTACATTTCAACAAACAGTGAAATTATTATCTTTGCTGTCCCACAGATTAATCCATTATCTAAGACTGTTGCACACATATTTGGTGCATATGTAGAGGACACATATATCCACTTACAGTTCTCTGCCATATGTAGTACACACATTTTCAGTGATGTTTTCTCATGAGTGTATTGTAGTTGTTATTCATTTATTTGACTATAATAATTTTGTGGAGCAGTATTTCATTGTATGTTTGAATTTCTCTCTCCCACTTTCTTTTATCATTTAAATTTCATATATTTTTTTTTGGGGGGGGGGTTGTTATATTGTTCTTCTGCATTTATTTATTTATTTATTTTTCTTGTGCATGCAGTACCTTTCAGATCAGAGTGTCTATGCAATGGACACCCCCAACACACACAATCTGCACTGTCTATAGCATCTGCACCTCAGCTTGCCAGAATCACCACCCCAGAACCAGCATCAGTAGAGGCTTCTAGGCCATGTAGCCCTGCACCACTGGAGGGGCATCACTAGTCTGGGGAGCAGATGCTCACAGCAATGTCTCTGCCAGTAGAGGTGAGCAATATGTCACCTAAAGGCAGCTTGATGTGGTGATAGAGAAGATAATTGACCAGCATCTTGATGCCTGCATCAGGCAACCAGAACACCTCCTCCTCATCCAGTTAGCTGAATCCCGACCCTGTCACTACTGGCAGCTCCATCAGAGCCAGGACCCAGTTGTGAAGGTGGCCAATGTGCTGTTTTGCCTCCCATTGGGTCACATTTGAGCAGTGTAGTAATCTGGACATCAGTACCTTATCCCCTATCTTGGTATTCCCCTCTTTTTTGTGTTATTGGCTTCCCTTTTTGCTGTTCAGTCTCCCCACCACCATTGTCTTTCTTCTGTTTGTCTGCTGTCTTCAAATCTACCATGCTCCACCATTATCAGTGTGTGAGCACCTCCCTGTCAGTCTTGCCCACCTTCTATGTTTGTATGTATGTTTCTGCTAATTACCCTGACCCTCTTATCATTCCTTCAACTTTCCGTTCTTACTTCCCCAACTAACTTTCTTAATATTGAGAATTTCTTAATACTGAGAAAATGGGCACCTGTCACATAAAAAATATTACCCTACCCTCTCCTCTCAACATACCTCCCAAATGCCTACATATTTGAGGGATGTCTCTATTTTGTTCAAAAATTTGGTCCCATATCTCTTACAACTGAAAATTATTTTGAAAATGTGTAGGTCAATTAAATAGCATTTTAATACTGTACTTACTTTAGAGCCTTTTCTCTAATTATGTTTTGCTTTTCTATAAGTCTCTGTTTGGAACAATTGAGAGCCATGTGCTGAGTCATGTGAATGCACGTACACAACCTGTATTCATGAGATTTCACTGGTACACTCATCAGCTTCCACTGGCGGGTATGTTCTGTCAATGCAGGCCCTATTCAGGCCATGAGCAGGTTTGTTAATTAGCTGCTGTCTTGACACAGCTTTTACTCTGTATTGTTAACTATCTTAGAGTGATATGGAACCCAAAAGGTAAATAACAACCAGCTCAGTGTGATCTTCACTACCATGTTTTTGAATCTTTGGGTAGGTTCAGAGATTCCCATGTTTTGTTAAAATATGGCTGCTTAAAATTTCAGAATTACAGAATAGAGGGGATAAGGCAGTTTATGCTTATCCCGAAGGGTGCATGACCTCAGGGTATATATTTACAGGTCCTTAACAGTTAATAAACAGTGGACAGTATCAATCATTTTTTGTTGTTGCTTTTATCAACAGAGGCTGTGATGTTTCTGGCTTCTATGAAAGTGCATCTGGTAATGTTTTGGGATTTAGAAAAATGTCTTTTACAAGTTAGTAATGCACTGAGCTACTAAACAGACATCTGAACAATTCCAGTGTGATTTTTGTTACACTGTATGATATTGCACCAAATAATTTTAGGAAAATCTCACCTCATTAAGAATATCTGCTATAATGTCCTTAACCTCTTGAATTAGTGCTAAATTAGAGGAAATTCATTACTGTGCAACTTTAAAGTTTGGAGACGGGATCTCATTGTTCACCTCCAAATTGTTCATATATTCTCACATCTGAAAAGTACCCTTTCTAGTCTTCCCCTGCCCTTTTGACTTCTCAAGTGCCAGTCCATTAAAGTTCATAAGATGCTGACATCCTGATATTGTCAAGAGTCATAATAGAGAGGACCAGTCATGATTTGTCTTTGTGTGTCCCACTCTAGGTAGTCATATTATTTTAGGAGTGAATATGTGCAATGTGAGGGCAGAGCATTACCAAGATAAGGGTTCCCTTTTTTTGTTTTGGTAGCTCATGTGTCTGGATGTCATCTCTAGCCTTTTTCTGATGTCTTGTATTGGTATCCGTTTAGTCCAAGTGTTACATTCAGCCTTTAGAAAGGAAATGTTCCCTCATGGCCCTGTCTAATACCATGTTACCTAATTCCAGATTAAAGCAGAAAAACAATGGAATTGTACCCAATTTGCTGGTCATGGGTAACCTGGCTTTTATCTCAGAGATCTGGCTGTATGATACATTGGATTGTATTTACTAACCTCCACGCCAGCATGTCTCATTATTGCACGTAGCCCTAGACAGGGTAATATCAGTTGTGTGTAGCCATTTATTTCTTTTCTTTGTTTAAAATGACACAGACACAGGTGATTGCTAGATATTCCAACACCTTTGATGCAGGAATGAATTGCAGATCCCTTTTTATACCATCTAATTGCTTATCTGAGGGCCTTTCTGCAAAAGTTAGTCATGGTATACTTTTAAAGCATAAATTACATTTTGTTTTAATTAAACAAGATCTCATTATTCCTTTTATTTTAATAAAAGTTACTATTAAAATGGTTTGATTTAAACATGCTTCCTAGTCCAACCTGCCCCATTAATGCTTTTTCCTAACTGCAATATAAATAAGACACACATTTTTGGAGGATCTGGTTTCCAAGAATATTTAGTGCCTTCTAAGGATGTATCCATGACATGACTGAGTTTTTTTGTGCATATAATGCCTTGATGTTTTGGGACAAAGTTTCCTATGTTAAGCTTTAGAAGGTCATATATGCAGTTGCCATTCACATCCTATCTATTTCTGGATGGATCCCAGTACCAGAAGGATGGTTATATCCTACCTTGAATATCTACATCCAGTTATTTATGTACTGTTCAGTTTTTCCGTAAGGTTCTCCAATAGTATATAAAGAAGCATTAATTTCTTCCATCCTTCATAAAGCATCAATTGATATCTCCTGATTCAAGCTATCTGGGGAACTGCTACTCTGTCTCCATCACTCTCTATTTGTTATTATTGAGAAGATGATATACTCTCAATGATATTCATATTTAATATTCCATGACCTTTGAGATCCTTGTCAGTTTGGTTTTAGATCAAGTCACAAAACTGAGATTGTCCTTTACATTAGGTAAGTTACCTACTTATGGTGAAAAAAAGACAGTTCTACTCAGTCTGCTTTCATCAGCTTTTGATACAATTAATCATGCTATCATGATTTATTGCCTTTGGCATGATTTAGAATCCTTGTGCATTTATTTACACTTTACATGACTGGTTTGCATATTACCTGTTGGATCATATTCATTGAGTAGTTCTGATATCAGCATGTCTCATAGCCATGTTTTGATAAATGAAGCTGCTGAGGGGTTAAGTTTTAGTACCATTAGTTTTCATTCTTATATGTCATCACTTCTGAAGGTCATCTGGAATAGTGGTATTTGTTGTTGATACTATGCTGATGTCCTCAGGGAAATAGACCTGATTTTACCACCCCAAAAGATGGCCTGGACACAATAATTCAGTAGATGACACACAGATATCTCAAAATATACCCCCCAAAAAACAGAGGTAAAGCTACATCATGGCATTATCCAGGCATCACCTCTTCCTTTCCCTTTTATGTTATATGAATGGATATTTTAGAATTTGCTCCTTGAGCTCATGAACTGTATGGAATTTGGGATGACTGCTATTAGGACACCTTATTTTCACTTAAAATATCAATAGGGTATGGCTTTCCATTATAAGACTTATCTACTGTTATCCATTTAATATTTTTTATTATTGCAGTGTGTTTACCTTGCATTAATGCACAGTGATATGGTGGTAATTTACCCTGAGCAGAATTTGTGTCTAGACTTTTGCCTGATGCTTGTGCTAGCAGACCTGTTTTTGCCTGTGTAGCAGGACCTGCCACTTTCAGCATATTTGCCATAACACCTTATTACTAATCTTCTAGATGTTATACAGTGCGGATCCTACCTGTTTAAATAGCTCCTGCTTCCCTGTTCACTAGTGGCTCTCGGTTTCTCAGAAGAGGACTTCTCATTGAGTCCAGGACTTGACTACATCCATTTGGTAGGTAATCCTTCACCTGCCTACCCCAATCCTCTGGAATCCATTACCTTCCATAGTATAGGCATGTGTTTCTAAATCTTCCATTCAGCTGTCTCTAAAATGCCATGCACTTAAAGACTCTGTTTTCAGTTTTCAAATTGTTTTTTTTTTTTTTTTTTTTTTTTTTTGATCAATTCATTATTGTCTCTTTTACTAATATTGGGTTACTAATAAATTGTAATTTTGCTGTATTGTGTTTCTCAGTGCACTTATTTGTAATATTGTAAAGTACCCCTAAATAAATGCAAAAAATGTATAAATTATTTTCTAACCTCATGTATTAGTTCATCACTTCAATTTAAAAAATGGGTCTATATCATATGAGCATATCGCACAAATTGCGAACGCTCATAATATCGAAAATACCAGACCTCGAAGTGCTTTTTCTAAGATCACAGTACAGTGAAGAATGGGGTATTTGCCCTTACCTCACTGTACTGTGATCCCGGAGTTGGAATATATATTTAGCAGGGGTGGGGGCACAGCCCCCCCATAGGAAGTTTGAGGTCCAGTATTTTCGATATTATGAGCATTCACAATTTGTATGATTTGTTCATATGATATAGACCCTAAAAAACAGTGTTGGAGTAACTCCATTTAGGGCAAAACAGTGGTGCAGCTATTAGCATTAATACCTCACAGCTTTAGGTTCTTTAATTTCACTCTTGGATGGGATATTCCTTATGGAGAGTTTACATATACATTCTGTGTCCCACTAGGCTTTCACTAGGTGCTCTAGTTTAAACAGAAGTTATTATAAGAATTGTCAATCCCCTATAGATGTTGTAGGTGTGTGGGTGCTAAGTAAGAGTGAGTATATATGTACATTTTGCAATGAAACCATCCAAGACTGTTTTTACATATTTTACCTGTTGTTTGTGAGGTAAACTATGGATCCACTACAATTCTTTATAAGACTGAGCAACTATCAGAGAAAATACATTCTGTAAGAAAGTTATGATTTGGGGTATTCCCATTCTTGATTAGACCTATTCATTTGTTCTAATACATTTTGTGTATTTCACACAGTTTGCTGTACTTTCAGTACTACCATTTCTGATATTTTTATTTAATTAAAGTATGATTTTAAACTATTTGGTTCAAGTACAAGCAAAGGTTTGATTTACTTTGTTTACTTGCTAAATAATAATGCTCTCTGCTGAGATGGCTAGATAAAAACAAAATACAAAAGTCTTGGTGCCATTTATTCTTAATATTACAGCCACAGCATCATTAAGATGATTTATTTCTGTTTTTATGATATTATTGTTTTATCTAATTGCTGTTTTCCATTAGTGCTAAAAGATATTTCATGAACAATAGCAATACCAATGGTGGCATCAAGTATCCTAGCCTACTCTGTTATTTTATATATGATTTTGAATTTTTCCATTAATACTTACGTAGGCTTGTTTAACGTTTTGCATTTGTTACATTATACAAGCCCTGTTTTTGTTAGATGGAAGTCCTCTAATTTAAAAAAAAGAAAATGTCATTAAATCAAATTAAATTATATTGGAACATTTACAGCCAGAAAAGTACAACTGTGAAATTGTCGAGATCTATCCATTTTAGCTGTGAACAATTTAATTTGCAATGCTTTGCAAGCTGTTGCATTTAAATTCCAGAAACAAAGACAAATTACATTGATGAAATCTTTTTTTTTTTTTTGATAATTTGAATTAAATATTGATAAACTCTTTTTATCAAATATATCCTGTTTTAATAAAAGTGTTGGCCTACAATTCTGAACTAGTTGTTATGAACACATAGGGTTATGATCAGGTGTCTGATCAGAACTGTGTTAATACATGTTCAAGACATGAATGCCAAGAAGAGCAGCGAGCAAAGCTTGAGAGGTGAATTGTGGCATCCATGTTGTGAACACGTACTAACAGGATATGATCGATAAGACCCAATCATAAGTCTTTGTAGTGTAAGGATTTTTATCTTTAGCAAGAAAGGAAAAAATCAGTTCCAATCTATGTAATTTACTTGCAGACTGCTGTCTGTAAACTTACATAGACATTGGAGGAAAGGTATGCAGGGACCGTTGAGAGTGAAAGTATGTCCCTTCCTTACACCCAACTGTAACAGCACGTAGAGAGTGTGCAACATTTGTTACACACCTTTGAATGCACTTTTACTGTTGGGTCTCGTGTTATAGATGTGTGCGCCACATGTTTATCTTTTTTCTCATTTTGGAATATAATTAAGGTGTTCCATGATTACATTTCATAAAATCTGGATTTATCATAAGACTTTAGCTTATGCACATAATATTGTTTTGTTTGATAGTTTTTATCCTAAGAAAGAATATTAAAATATTGAAATGATTCTGAAATACTGCTAAACTGGGCAAAGCATAGAATACTGTTTCAAAAACCAAACCTATTATTTGTAATAGTGAAGCAGATAATAAATTAAGTGGAATAGATTGTTTGTCTTATAATGTGAAAAGTTTAAGGGAATGTATTTATAAATGGAAAATTGTAATGCACAAAAAATGTATTGCCATGTAATATTAAACTGTTTAAAAGAAGAAATGTATCGCTTTGGGAGTGTGTAGTACAACGTTAACAGGAATTTATATATCAGTTGTGAAGTACACCTTCTGAGAGATGGCTATATGCAAGCATGTTTCAATTCATAATGCTTGCTAACGCCACAGACCAGAAGGGAAAATGGCATGGGAATAAGTGCATGCAAATGATTTTATGATGACATGCAAATGCAGGTGCATAGTCTGTTGATTGTATAATAAGATACAAATGTTGCCCCTCAAGCAGTTCACTATTCATATTTGTAATGTGCAGGAGCCACAGAAAGTTGTATTTCACTACAAGCAAAAACAGTGCACAGAAATTTGTTGAGTCGCAAGAAGCAAAGATGCTTGAAGCAGCAGCAGCTATCATGCAGCAACATTTACTGTGTACAAAAACTGCTGTTAGAACCACAACAAATTCATCTGTCACCCTGAGAAGATCACTTAACTGACACCCCTGCTCAACTTGAAGTTATGAAGCACTTATTTTCCTCTGCAACTGCAACAAGCTGCTTAGTATAAATGTAACAAGCCGTTTACTGCAGTTAAATCATCACACACACTGTGTGCTGCTATGACTGCAAAAACAGTATTGGCATTCATTTCTGAAGCTGGGATTGCCTCTTGGCTTCATAAAGAAATGCTGGTACTAAACGCCCATACCATTAGCACCTATCAATCATTTCCCCTGACAGTTTGCTCCTGTGGCAGTTACACACTTCCCCACGCCTTAGTTATAGATTTAACTGCTATCACCCAGTCAGGAGAGCAACACAGCAGTGAGCATCATGAGCAAAAACATTACTGGCAGCATATCCCCTGCCATCAAATAAGTGACTGGCACCTGACTGTCCAAAACTGAATGAAGAGAGATTTCATATGGATGTTGGCTGACCTGTATCATCCACAGAAGGGAAATGGAGTATTATGTGAACTTCCTGTACCAGTGATGCCAAGGCATAGGTACCTCTTATTTTACTAGAAAAGGAACATTTCAGACAGAACAGGATGCATCTGTGGTAGCACAGGTTTCAGCTTGTTGAATACTCTCAATTCTTTATTGTACCTATAAATGAACATATTTGTTTCCTCGACACACAATGGAAGAGAGTGACCACCATGTGTGTTTTCTATAACATTGCCCACTTTTTCAAAACATTGGATGTAACAGAATGGACACATGGCACAAAAAGTCTCACAAGGTGCCCATGGATAATAGTGTATTAATACAAAGGGCTACAATTCAGCCAATAGCCAGCTGGCATACAATGTATAGGAGGTGAGGACCAGTTTGACTATACAGCATCCTGCCAGTGCCCATGATTCACACATGTGGCATACAAGCCATAGATATGTCAATGTCCTGCACAGAGAGATTCCATGGGATCAGCTAGTTGGCATGTACAACCACTGTGACAAACCAACATATACACAGCCAAGGACAGCAAGTGTGCATATATCATACTCAACCCTTGTAGGTTCCTACATTATTTCAGGTGATGTAGCATTCCCACTAAAGCCCTAGGTGATGATGCCAAGTGGGATGCATACAACATCTTTAAACAGCAGTATAACATTGTCCATAAGGAAATACAAAACATGAAATATATGTCTGGCCTGCTGAAAGCCTGATCACAGGATCATATGAGGTTATTATGTTAATGGCCCTGGGGCCCTTACAAGCCTAGGCAAGAGTTTAACCCCAAAAAAGAAACCTCAATCAGCACCAGTCACCCTTGTCAGTGACGGACACAGGTGGAATCCCTGCGATAAATTTGTGGTTTCCCATCCACTCATCAAGGTTGCTCTTGAAGAGGGTCACTGACATAATTTGTTTGATGTGTATGGGGAGTCTATTCCAGAGATGGGGCAGCCTCTGGGAGACAAACCTGTCTCTCCACCAGGTTTTGTTAATGTCACATATTAGATTTAGGCATTTCAATCAGGTAATATGCGAGAAGTTAGACTTATGGATATGGAGAATCTCTAGTAGGGCAGGTTCCAAGATTGCCATGTAGGCAAGATACAAATCACCTCTGATCAATCTGTATGGTACCGAGTAGAGTGATAGTGTCTAAGCCTATCCACATAGGACAGGTGTTGGAGGCCATGGATTCTCTTTATGAGGTATTTCTTTGGCCTTTCCAGTTGGTGCAGGTGTTTGGAGAGGTACATACCAAACAGGGCGTTGTACTCCATTATTGGCCTAATGAGGGAGGAATACAGAGAGGTAGTAACCTCCTTTTTTCTGGATGCAATCCCTTTATATATGAGATGAACCAAGTAAAAGGCTTTTCTGACCACTGCCGCTACATGATGGTCAAATGTGATATTGTTGTCAACCTGTGCACCCAGGTATCTCACCACAGGTTGTGTGCTTTGGGGTTGGCATTGATGTGGTAAACAGTAGGGGCCATGTTTCTGCCAAATGGCATGATAATACATTTTTTTGTGTTTAACTTAAGGCCATGAGTTCGGCACCACTCATTTGTTGCTGTGGGACCCTCTTGTAGTAAGTTAACATTATTTGTATGTAGTCCAGTTTAACTCTATTCTATCCACCATTGCCTTTTCCAGCCTTAAAAAAACCCCTCTCAGTGATGCAGTTTCTAGATTCAATACCATCTTCCTGAATACCCTGAACTCCCTTGCTCCCTCCAGGAAGGTTAGAATAAAACCCAGTTATGCTCCCTGGCTCTCAAAAGAAACAAAGTCCCTTATGCTAAAAAGAGATAGAGCTTGGAAAGCCTGGATCAAAACAAAGGAATTAACTCTGCTACATAATTATAGACACCTCAGAAATCTTACAAAAAAAACAAGCCAATAATGACAGAAAGTCCTTTTACAACTCTGCCTATTTTCAATAACAAATCCAACCCTTGCAAGTTCTGGTATACTATAAACAAAATTCTCTCTCCAGGCTGCCCCTCCAATCCCTGCCCCTACCCAAATACATCTCCTCTGGAAACTGCTACTCTTCTCAATAAACACTTTATTGAAACCATTCAAACACTCATACCTTCCAGCTGTAACACATCTCTGCCTACCTCTCCCCATCCTTCTAACAAACAACTATTCTCTTTACATCCGGTTCCTACTTCCTACATGAGATCTCTTCTTCACAAACTCAAACCCTGCTCTCCCTCCACTGACAGTCTATCTCCTACCTTCCTCAAACTTGCTGCTGACTCCATTGCCTATCCAGTATCTATACTAATCAATAGATCTATTCAGGAATCCACTGTCCTTACCCTATGGAATTCCTTTTTCACTCTTCCCCTGCATAAAGGTGGAAACTCTACAGACCCATCTAACTATTGACCTATAGCTATTCTATCTCCCCTCTCTAAGAATCTCGAAAAATTTATCTACTCACAACTACTCAACTACCTCCTACAGCATAAACTCTTTACTCCCACTCAGCATGGTTTCCATCCCAACCACAGCACAACTACTGCCCTCTTATCCTTTACACATACCATTGCCGAGGCCCTAGACAATAACAAACTCATATCATGTCTCTTCCTTGACCTTTCTAAAACCTTTGATACAGTCTCCCATCCCCTACTGTTATCTAAACTTGCAGACATCAATCTATCTTCTTCCTTCCTTACCTGGTTCTCCAGTTACTTATTCGGCAGGTGGCAATCTGTTAAATGCATCTTTTCCACTTCTCCATTCATACCTGTCCCAACCGGGGTATCACAAGGTTACATCCTGGGTCCCCTCCTATTTAATGTCTTTACCAATGATCTCTATACTTCTTGTAAACAATCCCCCCTCATTCAATATGCAGACGACTCGACTCTCATCTCCATCTCAGACAATATCTCCAATCTCCACACTCTTACTCAACAAGCCTTCCTATCCACTGAACAGTGGTTGTCCAGGAATCTACTCATTCTCAACCCTAAAAAGAACAAACTCTTATTATTTTCCACCAATCTCCTTCTCACATCAAATCCACCTTTACTATTACTTCCTCTAATAACACTGTTATCCAACCTGAAGTTCACACTAAACTCCTCGGGGTCATCACAGACAATGAAGTCAAATTCAACTTGCACATCCTCCAAAGCATAAAAAAGACTCACCAGAAACTTGGTTTACTGTATTGCAAAAATAAATTTCTAACTATAAATGCCAGACTCTCCCTTGCACAAGCTCTTCTCCTCCCCTCCTTTCTATAAGCTGCCCCAGTACTCACCAACATCCAAACTACTACTTTAAACAAACTCCAACAAACGTATCACAAGATAGTTAGATTTATCACAAACTCTCCATACAATACACATTACTGCCTTGCCCTAAATACTATCCACTGGTTAGACTTCCCCATCTTCTACTGCTGTCACAACTTCAAATGTTACACTTCATTCTTTACAAACCTTCATCCTGCCCTGCTCTCTCTTACTTCATCTCTATCTACACTCCTCTGTGGACTATCCATACCTCTAATCAGCAACTACTACAAATCTACCACCCCCAAAAAATAGATGGCAAACTCATATATAAACACTCCGTCGCCCAAGTCTGGAACAAACTCCCAAGAAACACTTGTTCCATCATTCACCCATCCCACTTTAAAGAAAAACTCAAACTTCACCTACTCAACTCCAAAATATGTCATTGTTAAGCCCCTACTTAAACTCCCCACAACCCTACTATATACCTTTTCAGTCCCTCCACATACAGCTAAGTACTCCACTATTGTGGATACTTATTAAACTCTACAATCAATACTGTTGGACTTAACTCTTTTTGTAAATATGTAAATATATTTTTTAGTCTGTAAAAATATTGATATGTATATATCATGTGTTTGCGTTTCTGCTTTGTCTCTCTAACGTTCTTGTATAACTGATTTTGACCATATTTTTGACTCAAATGTTTTATTATCTGTAAACTGTTTGTGTTTTTTGGAGCTTTTCTCCTCGGGTCTCCACCGAAAATGGGCCATAAGCCCAGCTGGACCAACCCAATTAACAAATGTTAATAAATAAATAAATAAATAATATAAAATAAATATTTGTGGAGACAATGACAGCACCCAACTTACAGTCTTCCAAAAACTTGGTCAGCCACAGGCCTTTTGTCTTTGCCTGGACCTTTAAGTGGGTGGTGTGGTGTTTGTGCTGGCAATCTCCTCTTTGTCAGGAGTACTGACTGCGGTGCGAGAGAGCATGGACTCCAGGTTACTCATATAGATGCATTTCTCACAAGTAGAAGAATTATGTGCTAGGAGAAGAGGGTTGTCAGTGAACATGAGGCAATTGCTACACTGTCTCGGTATGCCCATGTTGACTAGGCTGGCTTGAGAAACTGATGGAAATTATCCAGACATAGTGTTCAGAAACATGGATGGACTTATGGAGAGAGGATTTTGATAATGGTTTGTCCACAAGAGTGTAGACGACAAATACCTTCTTAAATGTAAAATAACTGGCCTGATTCTGCTGCCTATATATGCCAAGGGACACTACAATGCACTCCTGCTATGGCCTGCAAGTTATTTGTAACATGCTGCATGCTGCACAATATGATGAAGAGGAAGCAAGCAGACTAGCCATCCTTGTTTGAAACCTTTTGATGACCTACAGTAGAGTATGTTACACTCATCACACTGACACCATTCATTGATAATAGCGAAGCCTTTAAACAGGACAGCAAGCAACAGCCAGTCCACCCCCCCCCCCACACACACACACAAACAATGATGGGCACAAGACACTTCAGCACACACACAACAGGGCAGACAAAGAAGCAGCATGTATTTTAGTTCTAGTGACCCACAGTGAGGGAACAATGACAGTGTGGTGTCACAGAAGAAAGTTGATAAATGCAGTATTAGTTAAGGTTAGGTTGGATAGTGCGTGGCTCACTCATAGGCTCCATCAGCTATCTCTGCATACACCATACAGCAGGAATACAGTGAGTCACAGTCATCATCATTTGCATAAGTGACAAGGAATACAATGACACATGACTGACATCTCAACTTGGATGATGGGGCAAGTCACCAAAGGCAGTGAAGGGTGGGGGTCATGTGGCAAAAGTGTAATGTGGGTCATTATCATTGCCAATCATCTCTCGTGATTGGGAAGTTATTGAACTATGTGACCATGATATGGGGCCACTGCACTAGTTTGATGCAGCAGGATTAGATAATCCACTGAAAGAGATGTTGCACTACTGTCGGAATATGACTTTTATGGAGTCCACTGTAGAGGCATCCTATCCCTCAAGGTTGACCGTCATGGTTGGGGATAACATTGAATGGTGGAGAAGAAAGCCAAGCAAGTGTACAAAAGTACTTTTGGTGACTGCTGATATCATAAAGCCATTTTTTTGAATGCCACTTTCAATGATAATAATTTCAACCTTTCGCCCAGGTTATGCAACCATGAAGTTGTCATATAAAAGTATGGAGGTATGGGAAGTGTCCACTTACATGAGAGTACTTCGAGGCCACCTACATAAGGATTACCTGGAGGCCACCTAGATGAGCAGTACCTGGAGGTTTGCATCTGAAAATAAAACATTATATATTTATACATAGAGACATTGTTTGAGGGGTGCTAAAAGTGACTTTTAGCTATTTCTTTTTGCAGTGTTGTCACTTCCTGATAGCTCCTTCTACAAGTCAGTACAAACCAGTGGAATGTGATACTCCCACATTTATAGATTCAGTTTGTGTGCTCTGCAATGGGCGTTAATGCATCCATTTCAAGTACTTACTCAGGCTCAATCATGAGCAACACTGCTGGACAGGGCAGTCATGTGGCATTCACTTTTCTCTATATGGAGGTGAATATGGCAACAATGTATGCCAACATAGCCTTCATGAGGCCCAGCATGGCTCTCACAAAGGTATCCTCTCAGACACAGTGCGACACATAAATCATCCCCATGGCAGTATAGGTAGGTACAAAATGCGACCAGATAATAGGCTGGCATCTCTGGTGATTGAGCTCTAGCAATCAAACATCAGGAGACATCTGTGGCCTGTGATGGTGCCAATACATCCTGCTAGGCTGCTAAAAGGTGGGTACATCCCACATCAGACCACAATGTCTAAAAATCATTAATACTGAATCCCCTACTAGCATAAACCTAGGAACAGATGTTAACATTGGTCATGGAGGGGGTGTGAATCTAGGAAAGAGTGGTAACATGGGTTCTGCATGGCTTCAAGTCCAGGAGTTCATTATTGTGGTTTTCAGCACTTTAGTCTTTTGATAGTATGGTCTCAGAAATGTGGTTTTCAAGACTGTGATAGTAAGCTTATATATTTATATATATATATATATATATATATATATATATATATATATATATATATAGGGAGAGAGAGGGGGAGTGGGCAGATGTGTGTGTGTGTGTGTGTGTGTGTGTGTGTGTGTGTGTGTGTGTGTGTGTGTGTGTGTGTGTGTAGAAGATATGTATATACTCCCACCTTTGCACTATCGATGTAAAGTGAAGTGTGCCTTTCCTCATGTAACCAAATCAGATATTATAGTAATTTTGTCAGAATAATATCCCATGACATCCAGATGCTATAAAATGTACTTAGCTGATATTTTTTTTAATTTCTTTGCTAACCAGGTAAGTACACTGGACCACGTTTTGGAATGATAAAGCAGCACTTTCTGGTTAAGTGATTAAGCTCAGCCATAAAGTATGAAAATGGAGTTTGAAAGAGTCAAACCGTGTGCACTTCAATACAGGAAACTGCTCACTAACAGCTCATAGCCTAAATCATCTATAATATCTGAGAGGCTGATTCCAGATATAATGAGTCAGGCATTCTATCACTAGACTGCTATGCTTGACTCTTCTAGATCTAGATGCATGGATACAAACTGCCTTCATCCTTATTTTCTAAACTTTCCTACTTCTTCCCAACCAGGTCACTGGTATCCATAATAAATTCTTCCCTTACCACCACCAACAATCAAAGGTAAACTAACTCATGCAGTTTAATTTACCAAAATCAGTTACTTTTCATAAATCAGTTGTACTTTTTTTAGCATTTTCATAACAGCCTGTGAAGAGACAACAAATTATGTAAACAACAGAACTTTTACACCTTCAAAGTCCATTAGAAAATCTGTATTCCACTTTACAGTCAAATTTCACAAAGCAACCATTATAGAAGCACACTACAAGGAGGAGTTCCTGAAGTGTGTGACCTTGGACTCACACAGTTTCACAGCCTGTACATGCTTTCTCCTCTCAGACACTTAATCTTTGGCAATCTCGCACCATCAATATTAAGAAAATCAACACTTATTCTGACTTCAGAATGTAACTCAAAAAGCACTTCTTCATCCAAGCCAAATACTCCTGCTTCAACACAGGACATATCATATCACTTAACCGAGTGCCGTTTCCTCTCTCAAGATTCACTAAAGACTGACCTACTTTAGAAACTTAATGTTCATATTGTACATTGCACTCTGCTTGATTGTACATTGCACTGTGCTTGTTCACAGGGATGTATATACACATTTTTTCTATGTAATTAGTCTGAACTAATTGCTTACATTTCTGTATTTTTAGTTTGTAAAATGTTTTATATTTTACCTAGGCTGAGCCTGAGATTAGTCAATATTGATCCGTGCACTATCCCGGTAAACAAATATAAATAAATAAATACATGTATTAACATCATATCTCCAGCTTATAATGTGGCCTATAATGGTGCCAGAAAATCTTGCTAGGTTGCTGAAAGTTAGGTACACCCACACGAGATACAGTGTACACCTCGATTGCTGTATCCTTACTAGGGGCAATGCTAGCAAACTCAGTCATGAGGGAATCTCCCAACAGAAATGATAAGAGATCATGCTGTGCAGCTTCTAGTTCAAGTAGGTGAGGCTGAGGGACCTTCACTCTCTACAATGGGTGGAAGACCACCCTGCAGGGAAACAAGCAGTGCCAGTTTGTCTGTTGCATTGCATCCCAGTCATATCCTTCACAGGTGTTGACATCATCATATTGTCCTGCCTTCTTTAGAAATGGCCTTTATCTTCAGTGTATACTGCTTCCAAGCAGAACATGTTTAATAAGACTTACACATTTATATCTCTTTATCATCCCCAGCTACTCTAGCAAAATGTACTAGGAAGCTTGTGGATGTAAAATACAAGTGTTTCTGGGTGATCTAATATTAAGAGGAGACCCAGATTTGGCTGTTAATATAGGATCAGATGTCACATCTAAACTGCTCCACAATTTAGGACTGCAATGCATAAAAAGAACTGGCTTAAGTGGTTGCAGGTTTCACATCTAACAGATGTGTCTGTGTGTGTGTGTGTGTGTGTGTGTGTGTGTGTGTGTGTGTGTGTGTGTGTGTGTGTGTGTGTGTGTGTGTGTCTGTGTGTGTGTGTGTGTGTACCACCATCAGGGAACATATGCATTTCCTTTTCCTCAGGGCACTGCCTTGAGCTAGACATATTACTATACTTTGTGTTTGTTAACCTTATAAGTAAATCAGTCAAAACTGATCTTTTTTAATCTTTGACTTGGGCCACAAGAAAAATTGAGCTACAGAAAACCAATTAACTCATTCAAGCCTATAATACCATTTTTGTAGATATTAAGTTCACACTCACAGCTTCTTATGGCATCCAGCCTTTTTTGGGCCTGGCTTCTTTAACCAAGTGACTTATCAGCTAATAAGAGAATAGGTTGTAGCTCCTGTAGGAAGAGTGGAATTGTTTTATGGCTTTATGACTTCCAGCAGCTGCACCACACCTGAGCAATGTTCTATCTGTGTGCATGGTAATACATAGGTACTAAACTCTGACAACTTCTGGCAGTGGGGGTTGCATGGGAACCCAAAATCAGGTAACCAGATGTATGTGATGTCATTCTGTACAGAAATAATATTTTAATATTGGAGGAGACTGACGTCTCAGCAGCATTCTGTATTCTGCCTTGGATCTGACAACGACCACTCACCCATCCTGCCTTGCTCTATTCAGTAAGTAGGAACAGCAATTGTTTTAGTCAATCAGGAGTAGATAGTGAGACTAGCTAAATACTGTTTTTCTATAACTGTGTGAAACTTTCCATCTGCATTATTTTTAATATCTCCTGTGCCTGAAACTCTGTTTACTGTAAACAGATATTTAGTACTTTCACGTTCTTTTGTTATTTATTATTAAATATAGTTAAACTTTTCATTGTGGCTAGTCCTTTTTAGAAAATATTTAAGTTTTGAGAGCATTTGCACATATGCATTTGGTGAAAACTCTGGACACTCCTGAAAGCCTGGCTGTTTAGTCAACATTATCATTTGTATTAATTAATGTTAATTTCAATCAAGTAAAATTGGGTACCCTTGTAAGAGCCTTAAAGTAGCTGGCAGGTGTTCTGGAGGCAGTGATAACTACCTTACAGCCCGGAGAGAAGGGGGCTCAGCAGGTGAATTTGTGCCAGCCTTTCCCAGGAGAGTGTGTGTGTGTGTGTGTGTGTGTGTGTGTGTGTGTGTGTGTGTGTGTGTGTGTGTGTGTGTGTGTGTGTGTGTGTGCGCAAATCAAATCTCAAAGAGTATGTGTCTCAGCTGCTTGGAGCAGGGACATAAGGCAATGGTTTCACAGAGAGGTTGTTGGATTACTTGGCTTGGAACCCCAAATAAGGAATCAGCTCTGAAGCTGTGCCAGTGGGTAGCCTTACTGGGGTCCTGGAAAGAGACAGAGAAACCCAGACCCTAGACTGAGTGTGTTCCCTATGTGTTCTTAAGGGAAATTGTGCCTGATGCAGAGAGGTCTGCATATGGAAATACCTAGTGTATCCATTTGTATTCCAAGTGAACATCCCTCTCCAGTGTCAGTGGTGAGGATAAAGGCTCATTGATTACTGGCCCAGAGTGGGGACATCACATACATTATAATATATTATAGCATATTACACTTTTTAAGTTTCTCTGAAAATGATCTGGAATGCAAGGAAGTGTGTAGGCTGATAGACATTTGACATTCCACAGCACACAGATGTTAATGAGTTAAGTCAATCTGTATAATGTGCACATAAAACACTGTTATACAAAGTACAGCTGATACACAGAGAACAAAATAAGCGTAACAGGAGACAGATTAGCTAATGTGCTTTTTATTCAATGAACAAAAGTCGAAACAGAGCTCAGGTAAATACCTGCTATAAAAAGACTGAATGCAGAATGACTAAAGTCAAAAAGTAAAATGCCAAAAACCTGGCAGTACATATGGGCGAAGCATAAAATATATTTAATATATACTGAAAAACTGTAGTCAGAAACATCAGTCTGTTGCGTTGCAATATTATAAAACTTCAAACTAGGAACCGCAAACAAAAACAAACTGAAGAAATAAATCAAAAAGGATGGCAAAACAATGTTATATGTCCCACAAGATTTATTGTTTGTACAAACAATAAATCTTGTGGGACATATAACACCATTTTACCATCCTTTTGAATTTATTTCTTCAATATTATAAAACTTGAGAACATGAGGTTGTAATTTGCCTCATCTTCCCTGCCTCTGGTTTGGTGTAAACAAGGTGTAAGCTTGTCACATATGCCACCTAGAGATGACACTCCAATCACTCTTTTCAGTTTAGAATCATTGCAAGTGCAGTTTGGATTGACAGTCATTAGAATGTTTTAGGATTTTCTTTCTTCTTTGAGGCTGTATGATCCTGGAGTTAGTACACATAAATAAGAAGGATGTGGCAAGCAAATCTCTCACATGGAGGGTGCAAGGACTGTAGCTCCCCATACAGAAAACATTGTTTTTTTTTTCATCTGGATGAAGATTCTTTAAATGGTTTGTTTTGTCTGGCTGAAGCCACAATCAAAGCAGACTTGTCTAGAAGTATTAGAATGTTGTCTACAATTGTCGAAGACTTAAATGGTGTAAAAAAATACACATGACTAAAACAGTGATGTAAGAATCCAGAAAGTTGCATGAGCTTTGCAAAACACTGTCAATAAATAAAATCAATGAAAATGTTAATGCCAATTATGTATGTCATTCATAAAGTATCTCAAATGGAAAGTACTATGGGGATGCATAGATTATATAAGAAGCAATACAGAGAAAGAGCAGTCGACATGAAGCCAAAAGAAATGGAGATAATGCATAGAACTGCACATAGGTTCACAGGTGTGTACTAGGCTAATGGCCCTGGGCCTTTACAAGCCTAGTCCATAGAAGTGTCCTGGCATTGTGCCACCCGTAGTTAGTTCCCAGTGCCTCTATCAAGTAGAGCCACTGGAGTGATCCCTGGGGTGAACATTCTATTACCCATCCATTCATCAAGATTTCACTTGAAGAGGGCTAGTGAGGTGTTTTGCTTGACATGTATGGGAAGTCTATTCCAGAGCATGGGTAGTCTCTGGGTTATGAACATGTCCCTCCAGCATGTTCTGTTGATTGTAGTAATGAGGTTGAGATCTCTGGAGCATGTGGTGCAGAGGGATTGGGATTTCTTTAGATGCAGCTTTTCTAACAGAGCTGGGTCAGACATGGCTTTGTAAGTCAAGCAGAGATCACCTCTTAGTAAACAATATGAGACAGAGAATAGCTGCATTTTTTTTATTCTGTTCATGTAGGACATGTCTTTAAGGCCTAGGATCCTCTTCATGAGGTACTTTTTTGGCCTCTCCAACTGTTGCAGGTGTCTAGTGAGGTACATGACAAATGGGGCATTATACTCTATGATTGGTCTAATGAGGGAAGAGTACAGAGAAATGATGACTTCTTTCTTCCTGGATGTAAAACCCTTGGTAATGAGATGTGCCACATAGGACTTTCTGACCAAAGTGGCAATGTGGTGGTCGAAGGAGAAGTTGCTGTCAGCCTGTGTCCACAAATCTCTTACAACCCCTTCAGTGTTCAGTGGGCTACCATTGATGTGGGAATTAGTGGGAACCGAGTTTTTACCAAAGGGAGGGCTATGTATTTTTTGGCATTAAGCTTAAGGCCATGGTTTTGACACCAGTCACTGGTCTCATTGAGGCCTTTCTGTAGGATGTCTGCATCACTTGGGGAGCTAATAATAGCTCCCAGCCTGCAGTCGTCTGTGAATTTTGTCAGCCAGAGTCCCTCTGTGTTGGCCTAGACTTCTGAGAAGTAGATGCCAACAGGAGAGGACCCAGGACCGATCCCTGTGGGACTCCACTTGTGACTGGTCAGCATTCTGACTTGGAGTCCGCTACTTTCACACTGTGTGTTCTGTGAGCCAATTTTCAACCCACCAAATGATATAGGTGTTGATGTCTAGTTTGTGGAGTTTATCAATAATTCCTGAGTGAGGAATGGTATCAAAGGCCTTGGCCAGATCGAGGTAGGCTTTATGAACTGCCTTACCTTCATCCACTGCTCTGGTGACAGACTCAAAGAAGTCAACCAGGTTGAGCAGGCATGATCTACCTTTCACAAAACTGAATTGTGTAGGATCTAGAGTTTGGAGATTCCCTAGATCCTTGTTAATTAGGTCCATGATGATGCACTCCATAGCCTTACTATCAGACTCATCAGGCTAATGGGGTGATAATTTCCAGGGTCTGTAGTCGCTCCTCCTTTATGGAGAAGGATGATTGCAGCAGCATGTCATTCAGTAGGGACAAAGCCTGAGGTGCGGCTTGAGTGAACAGAGCACATAGATGTGGTGCCAGTTCACTTTGTAATTCATGTAGAACACAAACAGGGATATTGTCGAGTTCCATGGAAGCAGCTTTAACCTGTGCTGCAGTAATGTTGGGTGCCTGGCATTCTTCTGGTATTGAGATTGGTCTTTCAGGGGGGAAAGAGGGGTAAAGTTGGCATGGAATCTGGCAGCCAGTATGTTGGCAATATCTGTTGGCTCACTATAGGTGGTACCATTGAGCAGTAACTCAGAGCAAATCTGGGTATTGCCATAGAGATCCTTGATATAAACTATAAAAAGCTTTGTGGTTGTTTTTAGTGTCTGCCACAATTCTGCCTTCATAGCTGGCTTTGAAGGTTTTGATGAGGGATCTCAACTTTTTGTTGAAGCTAAAAGGGAATTTTTCCAAGCTTGGGACTTTACCTTTTATGGCAACAGTTTCTTCCTTCTATTGTAGAGTTTATTAATGGCAGAGGACCACCAGACTTCCTTTTTTTGGAGGAGAGCATCTTGGTTCTGTTGGGTATGGCTAGTTCCATGCATTTATGTATGTGTTCGTAGAGTGCACTGGTGTACGATTCAGCAGTCATGCATCGATTTTCCATTGGCATGGCTGCTGTGAAGTTAGCCACCTCTGTTTTTAGGAGTCCAAAGTCAGCTTTAGAGAAGTTTTTCATGGTGAATACCTTTTCGGGGGTGTGGGTGAGATGTGGATTTTCATGGTGATTAGTTTGTGGTAGGATCTAACTAGGGAGGAACTGACTACTGGTGTAGAGCAACGGTTGCCCATGTTAGTAATAACCATGTCAAGGATGTTGCTTCCTCTAGTGGGGGTAAGAATGAGCTGGTCCAGGGCATTGGAACTGATGAATTCCAGGAAACGTTGGGCCAGTTTATTGGTGCATGAGTAGTTTTCCCAGCTGATGGAAGGATAGTTGAAGTCGCCTAGTATGAGTGTTGGCCGGATCTTAATAGTTTCCAGGGTGCTTAGGAATGTGGAGTGAGTCTTGGGAGATTGTTGGGGACCTATAGCAGGCTACGATCCGAATCGCTGTCTTACCCAATGTTAGTTGTACATGTGAGTATCTCAGATGCGTTATGCTGGGCTACTAGTCTGGAGGTGTGCATATCCTTTTTAAATATGGAGACACCACCGCTTTTGGAGCTTCAGTCCATGTTCTGGGGCCGAAAGGTGTGGAATGAGTTATAGCCAGGTAGCACAGGGGTGCTTTCTGCTGCTTTAAACCAGGTTTCCGTTATAGCACAAATGTCGATGTTCACCATTTTGAAGAGTGCTTCGAGCGAGTGCATCTTGAGATTTAGACTTCTAGCATTGAGCAGCATGACCCTCAGATTGCATTTTTTTATAGCTGTTACAGTGGTAATTTGGTCTTTGGAACACTGCCTAAAAAATGCACTATAGGGAAGGCAAGAGCCTTAGCCAGTACCTGAAAACCCAGGGGTGACAGATGCAGGCCATCTCTGGCAAAGCATCGAGGTCTGTCAATCATGTCTTCTCAAGCAGACAGGTACTGGATCCCCTTAGAATGACATTTTTTGTTTGTACTGTGGTAGTATTCTGGGCAATGATATGATGCTGCTCAGGGCTAGGGCATATCTGCCTTGGCCACATAATCCGAGAGCTCCACCATGTCTCTTTTCATACAGTCCAGGGAGGTGCATCTCAGGTCATTCACACCCACATGGACAATGACAGTCATACTTGTACTTGTCGTGGAGTGACCTGAATGGCTGTGTTATGTGTCAGATTCTGGCATCTGACAGACAGCTGACTGTTACCTGCTCCTTATTCAACATAGTGAGTGGGACATCAGTGTGCCTCACTATTGAGTCACCTATGATTAGTGTACTGGGCACGCTGTTTTGCCTTAAGTTGAGGGGCACACTGTGTAGGTGAGCTATGTGTCTTGTGGTTTGTGCTATGCTGTGGTGGTTGAGTGCATTTCTGCCTTGGAGGTCTCTGCTGTTTGTGTAGATTTCTGTTAAGAGCCTCTGCAAAGGGGGGTGTGGTCCGTGTTTTTATGTGAGGGATGTGATGGTGGGTGTTGTGGAGGGCTGTGTGTTCCATGTGGTGTGGTACAGGTATTGACCTTCTCCTCTTGACCAGTTATTCCGGTCTTGGCTGGAGAGTGCATGGCTTCCAATTTGGAGATACAGGCGCATCCCTCACAAGTCTGAGAGTTAGGAGGTAAGAGGAGAGGGTTGTCTGTGTGCATGAGGCAGTTGCTACACTGCCTCAGAATACCCAAGTTAACCAGGTTAGTAGGAAAAAGCACAGGAAACTGACCTTTAGACATGCCAGGAGGGATGGTAATCATTACCAAGTACTGGAGCCTTTTCCTTATAGGACGTCTAGTGCTGATAGTACTTCTGTGCTACAATAATTGCAACAAAAAGCCTGATGAAGTGTAGAAGTGAAGAATAAGCTAAATTGCAAAGAGAAGAGAAAGTTGAAAGGGATAGAAGAAAACTGCCCAAACGGCCAATAAAACTACAATTTCAGAGCTGGAAACCACTCCTGTTGTGGTAGATAGGCTACCTAGTGCTTACCACTCCCACTGATAAGCTGGAAGTCTTCCCTCTAACACAGAAGGGTCTGGGAAACTCAAGAAACTTAAAAAAACAGTCCTGGATACTGAAAATCTGTTTCTGGACTACTCTAGCAACAGGAAAGGTGGAAAAAAGCTCAGATTTTTTTTTTTTTTTAAGGAAAAGAACAGTTAACTTAAAAGACTAGCACTTGCAGTATGAAAAAATACAGTTAAACAGCAACAAAATGCAGTAAAATGCAGTTAAACAGTAATGAAATGCAGTAGATAGCAATGAAATATAGTTTAATCAGTAGATTGCTTTGAAATAATAGCTCACAAATCACAACAGTAACAGTACTAATAAAACAGCGATTCAGTAGAATACTGTCATCAGTTTAGTGAGGGTATCAACAAGCAGTAATAAATATGGCAAATAGCAAAATGAAGTAGAAAAAGAAACATTTTTTTTATACATATTTGTGAAAATCTACTGCCAATCATTAGCGGACCGGAGTTCCGCTGTGGCGACCCCTAACCGGGAAAAGCCGAAAGACAAACAACAGCATATAGTAGAAAGTGAAGAGAGAAAAAATGAGATAATTCAAAGTTCTGAAGCTAAAGGGGTGGGCGTTTGCTAAGTTCTCACTATAAACAGTAGAATGAGCTGATGTAATGTCACTGGGGGGAGTGTCCAGCATCAACTTTATACTAGAGGTGGGTAACTCAAAGCCACCAGACATAAAACCACAACGACTACCAGGGTGGGTGGGAATAAAACAGTAGTACAGATTAGATACATATATTACAACACAAGTGCAGAAGACAATTGAAAATAAACACTTATCTTTTTCAAATATCACAGCAGAGCAGTAGGCCAGTCTCTTTGCAGCTAACAGCTTGCGAAAACAAGTATAGCTGATTTAAAACACTGGCTATTAAAGGTGGTGAAACAGAAACCAGCCCAATTATCTAATCAAAAAAAAATATATCAATTTCAACAATTGTCTAAGTTTCTGGTGTCATTCAAAGGGGATCCAGTGTCTGTCCGCCTGGGATGACATGCTTGGCAAGCCATGCTGCTTTGCTAGAGACAGCTTGCACCTGTCACCCTTAGGCTTTTGAATACTGGCCAAGGCTCTTGCCACCCCCATAGTGCCTTTTTTAGGCAAGGCTCAAAAGACAAACCCACCACCGTAAATAGCACAAGTAACAAAAAACTGAGGGCAATGCTACATTGAGAGACAAAAAAAACAACAAAAGCTGGCAATTATTGTTTCTTAGATTATGTGAAAGAAACAGCAACAATATGTCCTTACACAGAAATTATTACAGAAAATGCACTGAATGTAAGTGCTGAAATTCCCCAAACATTGGCAAGTATGCCATTTAACTAAGAATGCAGAAAAAAAGAAAGCATACAAAAAGGTTCTCTACTGAATTGTTGACAGCTTAGGTTGTCGAATACGTAATCATTGGCACCTAAGCGTCAAACGCTTACAATAGTGAATGGCCACATCATCAAATTCTTTCCTCGAGAAAGAATTTGTGTGGCTGTTATTGGGGATTTGCCCTTTCCCCAATGTAAAACGATCTCAGAGTTGGTATATTTAGTTGGGGGGTGGGGGGTACAGCCCCCCACTATGTTTGGGTGTGTCTGTTTATTTTGTTTGCGGACGGCCATCGGAATTCTTTCCCTAGGAAAGAATTCAGTGATTTGGCCATTCACTATTTTTAGCTTTCGACAGTTAGGTGTCGATGTTTTTAGATTCGACAACCTAAGCTGTCGATGTTATGATATAGCTGCTACAAAACATTTTACTTTGCAAAATTTGAAGGATACTCCATCATGTCTGAAAAACTCCAGTTAAATCATGGCAACATGCACAAAGATAGTAATAGATGCAACAGCAGCTACTGATTACACATTAAACACCTTAACTACGGAGCATTTTCAGATGGTGTGTCCCTAGAATACTGTTTGGTTTTGATTGGTTTTGCTCTTTATTTAAAAAGCTACATCTCCAAGCTCATTCAGCATTTATCCATGACATTTTCAGGGAATGTTAATAGCATAATTATATACAAAACAGCACTGGACTGGCTTCCTACCAAGTCAATAATGCCAGGCATTATAGTTTCATGCTTCTTAGTGTTCAGAAAATCTATGTTTATGCAAAACCTGCTATTATATTAACTTATTAAGTGAATTAGTGTAATATTTAAAACTTGTCTCTGGTTTTGGGTCTTTGCCCTCCCCCATCATTTTGGCTATGTCAAGAATTGTTGCATAAAGAAGTTGAGAGGAATGCAGAGCACCATACCTCTTAATTGCTCAGAATTTTGTAGAACATCCCTAATTTTGCTTCATATTTTTTGCTTTTGTCCCTAATTTTTTTGGTAAATCACTGAGTATCACAGATAAGTCACTAAAGCCAGATATTACAATTTCATACTTTTATTGTTCTGAAAATGCATGTTGATGCAATACCTACTATTCTAGTACATGTTTTAAGTGAATCAGAGTTAGAATATTTAAAAATTCTCCTTGATTTGTCCTCCATTATTTTTGGTGATGTCCAGAATTCTTGAGCAAAGAATTTGAGAGGTATGTAAGGACCCCCATACTGATCATGGAAAAAGTAGTAAAAAAAAAGCATGTGTATTCTGTCTGTTACTACTGCCCACAGTTTATCTGGCTTCCCACCACAATTTAAAATAAATTAAATAAAAAAATAATGTAACTACAAAAGAAAAACTGTGCCTGAAAATCTGCTGCTCCTAAAGTTCATACTAATCTCTAGTCATATGACTACCGGACTAAAGATTGCCAGGAAAGCACTGTGATTGGTTGGACAGCCAGTGGCAGTCTATAGCACTTAGACTGCACCATTCCCAGTAGTCTGTAGTCATATTATTATGAGACTTGAGATTGCAGATTCAAAATATTTGTGATTGGTTGCTAAGGGTAACTCACTGCAGGCATTTAGACTGCATAGTAATCCAACATGGATTAGTCACATACCTCCTATTACTATGATCAGAAAACAATGTATTTTTTACTAAGGCATTCAATGAGACACAGTATTTCGCAGCTGGGGCATATACCTCAGTGTGCCCCGGTGTGATCCCACACGTTTTTTGAAAACCTACCTTATCGTGTCAGTGGCATGCCACCATCACTGCTATATTGTGCAGTGCTGGCCACCAGTGGCACTGTCATTATGGATCACTGTCTCCCATACAAGATACCGAACAGGATGGTGAGCACTCCTTGTGCCAAGTAGGTCTGTCCATGGGTCCTGAGTGTCTGTGGCAGGGCAACATCTTCAGCTTAGCTGAAATTTTCAAACTTCTTCTGTATGACCCCCTTTAGAAGACCTGATGACACATGTGAAAACAAGATACAGAGCTGTAGGCTGGTGACTGGGGGGAAAGCAGGCTAGTATATATTTATAGTAGGTTGGCATGGGTATACACAGTAGATACAGACAGTGGACTTTACTGAAGCTTCAGACATCTGGCAGGGACATATATTTGAACATAAATGATAGGCTTAGCTAACACACAGAGGCTGACCGGTACCTATCTAAGTGAAGGCACAGACATCATGAGAAGAAGATATCCAGTGGGTCACATGTGACAATGGGCTACTAGGTTATGATATTAGGAATACAGGATACCATAAATGTAGTCAGATCTGATATTGTGGGTTGCCCTACAGCTACCTATTTTACTAAATATGTATGCATGGAGGTTCTTCCATGGTTGGGGCATACAGGTCAAACATACTAAAGAAATACATCTTACCACATGATAGTAATACAGGACACTGTGCAGCTCATCTGGGCTGTTACCTCTTTAAAAGCTTCTTCTTTAATGTCATGTAATTACTTCTTTCTCCTCACTTGCTTCCACTACTGGTGTTCCGTGGTGCATGGAGTGGCATTTGAAATGGTAGCTCAGCTGGTAATGCTGAAAATAGAGTTTGTGTATGTATACAAATGGGCTCAGGTTCTTCAGATATCTGTTAGTAACTATGTCTTACTAAACTACAAGGTGCATGTTATAGTACTGGGATCTCAAACAATTTTGAGACACCAGCTTACAAAGTCTTCCTTGAGCAACACGTGTAAACAATATTTTATGTGAATGCCATTGACTGAAAGCATGAATACAAAGCTGCATGGAAATACAATGCCTGACTAACAGGGCATCAGCCAAGATAAGATAGTGCTTATAAATAATTCCTCTCTTTGTCAAGGCATAATTGTCAATATGAATAAATATTTATGTTGAAAATAATTTCTCTAATAATCAGATGTCAGATGACAGATGTAAACCAGCTATAAGACTTTACAGTGTTTTTTAGAATTGTCAGCTCAGCTTGCTGTTAAAGAAACAAATAGCATGAAAAGGTCACAACAGACAGGAACAAGGGTCACACACTCTGATGTATTTTAACAGTAGTGAATGGCTCTTCTATTAGAAGTTGCATAAACATGTATTAATCAGTAAATTTCCATGTCTATCAATACATTTTTAAACCATATGCGTAAAGAATAAAAAGAATGTAAAATACATGATTTGTAAAATGTATATATATGCTGCAAACATCAAAGAACCAGAAACTACTAACCCAGTGGGAATGCTCTTGCACCCATCCATCATAATTCTACACTGCCTTACCTCCTTCCTCCTCCTTTCCATGAACTTCCTAGCTTCTGCCTCTCCTAACTTTTGTTTCCTTAGCTAGCTACCTAAGACACAATGGCTTCTCAGTATCCCTACTGAAATGTTCATTTTCTAGTCTGTTTCATCTGTAATGTCACCTGACTGTTATACTCTAACTGTATACATTTGTAAATATAGTAATATGGATCTCCCTTTTTCTAGTTTGTATTATCTATAATGTTCATCACCAGTATGATGCTCTAACCGTATAATTTTGAAAATATTGTAATACATATCTAAAAAATATGTAACCCTGTTTCTGGAGCTTTTCTCCCCAGGACTCCATTGAAAACGGGTTCATCTTAGCCCAATGGACTATCCTGGTAAACCAACTGCAAATAAATTAAATAAAATAAATAAAATGTATATTATTCTATTTCATACGTTATCTATAGAATGAATGACAGAAGCAGATGTTGTGCCCTGTATATACGTGCTGCAGATTTTATATGAAGTTCTTATTAAGCTTTGTATTACTTTGTAAGTTGCAAACTTTCATTAATTCTGAATTATTCAACAGCAATAATAATGTAAATATTAACTGCAGCTGTAACAATAGTCTTTCTTATTAGAAAGGTGAAACAATAAATAAGAACATATGATACTAAAGATGAAGTAAGAAGTGCTTGTGTCTGTACTTGTTACAAAAAAAAAGAAAAACCTGTTATAGTAGCACTTTTAAAATAACTGCATGACCAATTTAAGACACAATGCATGTCTAAGGAGGCAGAACTGCATCTGGCAAAACAGTATATAAAGTGCTGAACTCACTTCTAATCTTTGTCAGATACATGAGAAATAAACTGTCCTGACCCTGAGATGCATTGCTTGCTTATCATTTCTTGTTGTTCTAACTGCCTGTATTTTTCCTCATAGATACAGTACTTATCCATACCATTACAGTGCAAAATTTAGCTTGGTTCTACTCCACAGGTCTGATATATCATGCATATGGGCTCACGCAGGACACCTCTGTGTATGTACATCAAATTTAAGAGCAGTGTTAGACTGCCCTGCTTGCAGTACAGAATTCATGCTTCCAATGTGGATTGCAGATTTCCATTTTGTTCCTCCTCAAAGTGTAACCATTTTCTAAGGAAATTTGTGTTACTGGTTGTTTGTGCTAATGCTCACAGAGATTGCCCGTGAAAAGGAGAGCAAAATCATGCTCTTTGTCCTGCAGAGCTAGAACAGGGAGTTCCTCTTGGGAGCTGTGTGAATCTGTTTAGTAGAAGCTTCATGCAACCTGTCTAACATTCTTGCTGATGCTTCTAGATTCCACCAGACTGATGTGCAATGCAGATACCAGTATGATGACTTGAGGAACTTCCACCTTCAAAATTTCTGGCAGTCAAAAACAAAGGTTAGGCAAAGACATCCCAAAGAATATAGTAAAGGTTTAGCACTGGTAATGTTTTGCAAGGTGCCATTTTACAATGGGCTGTTACTGTCCTTCGCAGCAGTGCTCCTAATAAAGATTATTTCTTCTAACAGTTTTCCAGGATTAGGTGGACATCTGCGGGGGACTTTATTGCGTTATTCATATTAGTGATGCCAAGTGTACTCACACACCACTGACACATATTGAGGGTTAATGCATGTAACTGTTCATTTATCATCTAACTACTTACTATTGTTCAGTACTAAAATCAAAATCCAGTAATATGGAAATGTTGCATATCAGATATCACCCCTTTCATATACCCAGCTAACTTCCCAAACCTATCTTACAGGAAACCTCAGTCTAAGCCTTACCTATTTTGCTCAGGTAACTGAAACATTGGGCATTCCTCATGTCAGGACAGTCACTTCCTATAAGTAGAAAAAATAAAACCTCTACATTTCACTACCATATTACCTCAATGAAACTATTGTTAACTTGTATACTGATCACACTACCCAATGGCCTAAATCAACAAAATAACATACTATTTTCAAGGTAAAAGTGTAACTAACTACACAGCTTATGTATTATTAACTTGTTTATATTTGGTGATCAGGCAAATCTAACAATCAGCTTTTCATGAATAAACAGCAAACTGTTAAAAAATAAAGTAATGCTCTAATAATTTGCTACACCACTTAATTCATAATAAAAATACCATTCTCTCCATAAATTCCTTTATCATACAAACCACAAGAACATAATATATTTTCAGGTCCTTCTTCAATAACCCTGCAAAACTGGCACCAATGAGGAGACACCAGCCTGTAAAAGAGGGTTTATCATCCTGCAATATTACTTTTCAACGAATGCCACCGAACCTGACCAAAGATAGAGCTCACACTTACAGATCCATCATTCATTCATTATTCATCTTCAGTCATATTTGTAATGGAAGTCAGTCTAGGCAATATAAATTAAATGCACACTTCATGTGCTGACTGGTTCTTAACTGTCTTTTCCTTACAAAGCTGAATTAAGTCAACCCACTTCTCAAAAGCATTTTTTCATTCAATAGTCAAACTTGGAAAACCTAATAAGCTAAGAGCATATCATCCAAGGCATTACGTTTTTACCAAATTATCATTCAGTCTGCCATTCAGCCCAAGGAAGCAGAAGTAGTAATAAATCCCAATCAACAAAGACATAACACTATGACAGCTTGCACTCAGTCTATTAGGATCATAGTCATTACATCCATATCTGAGAGATCATACCACCTAATATCTGTCTTCCAGTTTCAGATCATCCCAGATAACCATCACATCCAGCTCAACAGTCTCTCCCATCTGTATTTAGCAATGGCCTACCGACCTATAGCTAATCCAAAAAAATATAAACTAGCATGACATTCAACAGTCGAGTGCTTAACACTGATGGTCCTCCTCATCTCTCTACTCTAATATTACACATTTTTATATCCTTAGTTGTAGAAGCTTCCACATATATAAATATTCTATATGCAGCTTTCCAGCCTTTAATGTCCCACAGCATAATAGAACCACAACCACATTGTACAAAACCATTAATAATATGCAAAAGTGTGTTTAAAAATCTGAATGTAGTAATAATCAGAATCTTATATAGGAAAATTTGAAATAAATATAATTCAGTTGCACAAGATATGTAATAGTAACTTTGTAATATTAAAAGCATCAAAAATTACATAGAACTGTGCCAACAATATTAATCTCACATGCAGAAGAATTTCACATTAAATATCCCACTATAAAATATAAACATATTCATGAAATCTTCTATCATTGTTCAAACTGTCCTTAAAACAAGTCTTTAAATATCTTAAACCTATTATGTATGGCATATAAACACCAGATATAACAAAACTGAATAGTTTTGTACATGTGAATAACCTTTACTCATAGAATCATCAAGTCATTTTGCAATATCAAGAAAAAAAACATTGATTTTGAAGCTTGTAAACACATTTGCAAATGATATTTCTGGGTACACTAAGAATCAAAATTTAAAAACAATAAAGAGAATAAATATGGTTAAGAAAAACATTAAGTTGCAGTGACCTAGCAGGTGTAGCACAATTATGGACTTAGGCCAAGTTTTCAACTAAGTCCCAGAACATAGATGAAGGAGTTTGAACACTTGTAACGTATAAAGTATAACAACCACAAGACTTAGATGTCTTAATCTCTGATCATAAATGTAAAAGCATATTTTTCAATTACAATGTCGAGCTTTGGAAACACAACCAGAGGAAGTCAGAACTTACAACATCACCATTTGGAATGCCAAATATCAGCAATACTGACTGTTCAACATTGCCCCCCCTTCCAGACCCATGTTAGTGCTTGTTCCTGGGTCCTGAGTGGAATGTTTTTTCAGGATTCAAGGGTACAAGTTAGTATGCTGTACCCTAGGCATTTCATATTCCAGTCGTTTATTTGGAGAATTACGATAGTCAAGCTTCTGAGCCACGATTATGTGGTAGTAAGCCTAAAGGCTTTGAAATCTTTACCTGTAAAATCAAATTATTTTAAGCAGGCAACATCAGACTTTCATTCCTCTACATATTCTCCATTCTAGAAAGAAAACACTACTGCTCTTCATTACCCCCATTTGGAAAACTATGTGTTCTATAGTTCCTCTTCCAATTTAAATGAGCTATATCATAAACAAGTTCTGGAGGCAGCCTGTGTCTGTGATACCTCCAAGGTAAAGTTCATAGCCAAGTGGAAATTAAGATGAGTCAGTGGTATTTGTAACACAACTTCACCCCACTCAGACAGAAACAAATCTTGGAACTACACCAGAAAAAGTGAATTTAGATTTAAGTGCCTTATAATGACATTTTCTGATAGGCTCAGTAAACTGCAGCCTTTGAATTAGAGTGTGCTTACAGAAATCACAATATATGAAGATGTCTGCCTTCCGTTCTGTGTACCTTTTGCTGGGGTTCCATGTCTTTTTAAATTCCTGTTCTTTCGCATACCTTAACTGTATCAGTTTGCTTTTAGCTTTACTGTAGTCCCTTCTGTTGCTGAGAATGTATTTGAAAGGTTTACTCCATTTGCAATTACTTTACGTAAGGACCAATTAAAAAAGTGCAAAGTGACCTAATGTTATTCATAACAGAGTGGTTACTGGTAAGCAGGCAATATGGAAACCTGCAATGAACGTTGCTAGGATACCTGAAAATAAAAAAGAAAGCAGTGTGGAAATAGCATGTGGCCTGGCTGGACGCTTCGCTGGAAAGGGAAAAAGAATCACAAATGAAACAATAAGAAACTGTTATCCTCTCTACTGACATTTGGTAAATTATCTAATGCATTGTTTCTAGTGTTACAGACCTTGTATTTGCAAAGAAATGGATAGCATACATATTTCTCATGTAAGGATATAAACATGCCCCATGCTAGAAGTTAAGGAAAAACAGAATGAAGGCGGTGAATGGAGGAGAAACTAGAAGAGCTTCATACGTAGTCAAGTTTTCAGGATGGCTTATTATGTAGAAATATTATAGATTCTGTCATGCACATACAATACATCTTTGCAACTCAAAAATATTATCCTTCCAGCTTTTTAGAAATCAGATCATGGCCCATGGTGGGGAAAAATTTCCTCTGAAGAAACTCCATAGTTTTGTTTATGTCTGAGGGGATATCAGAAAGCCTTAAAGACAGTCTTTCACCACCCCTCCCGGCAACTGAAACTGGCCCTGAATCTAATACATCCAAGGGGGTGACAGTTACTGCAGACTTTGAGGAACTTGAGGCTGCCAAGAAGCACCATATGGCTACATATAACCTATTCTATATCAGGAAGCTCCTCCTTCTTCAAGACAGAGAAGGTTTACATGTGACTGAAGATTAGGACGCATGTAATTTTAACACAGACAGCTTGTAAACTGGATTTTCATACCTTAAAATGTAAAACAAAACAATTTATTGCTGTTTAGCTGAAGCACTAATTTTGCATTTCCAAGACTGTTCAAATGGAAGAAAACAAATGTTCAGTGGCCTGTCTAGTACAAAATTGTACTGGCAGTAAGTTTTATAATGCCAGAGCTTTCACCTAGCAATTTGCATCCATGTTTCCAGAAAACTGATATCCCACATTTTGATGTTTTACTTCAAACAGCTGAGCTTAACAATGGCATATCCTCCCATAAAATCAGTCAAATTCCTTAGCACTAAACTTTACAAAATGTTGGATCATAATGCAGATAACTTCCTTCTACAGTTTTATGATGGTCACTTCACATGTGTCTTTGCCCCCTCAGCTGTTATATGCTTTATAGCCATTACTTTAAAGCTTGTGAAGGATGCCCTTATAGGAAAGTTGCTCAATTTCATTTATAAAGATGGAAGCAAAGATTCTAACAAAAAAAATATGTATTTAACACCAGTATTTAAAATATGTCCCTGTTTTTAGGCCTTTGTCGCTCATTATTTTTGTCTTTGCCCCAGATTCTTGATTTAAATATCAGACGGCATCAGAGAGAAAAAGAAAAAGAAAAAAAAAATTCCACCAGTGAAAATAAATGTTGTACATGAGGGAGAATACATATTGTCAAACAGAAAAAAACACGACAGGAAGATTAGCTAATACTACATATTGGAAAAGGCTAGACAAGCAATATACATTAGGAAGCCAAAACATAGACTTAAGGAGGTTAAGAAATTGGAGTGCATGTTAAAAAGGATTAAATAAATGTTAATCTAAAGGCAGCGAAGTAAGAGAAGGCAAACAGACTAATACAGAGGAAGGGAAGATAACTGATTCACCGATCCTGGCGCCAAGAGTTTGTAATAAAGTATGAAAAGAGACAGGAAGCCCAAGCAGCGCTGGACAGGAACATTAGATAGGCACAGATGTAGATGATCTTTTAAATCATGCAAACACTAGGGATCTTTGTAAGGAAGGCAGCAAACAATACCATACAGCTTTTCCCAGTAAGAAGTAGGTCTTGAAGTTCTACAGATGCATACAATAAATACCATTGGTAGTGGCTTCTCTTCATAACTTTTAAGTAGGATCCAGGGCAATTACAGCATATGGCATGCCTGTGAAAGTACATTGTCTTTTAGTAAGGAATCACCGAAAAAGAGCACTAAGCTTTCAAACTGCCTATAATTCTTTTAAATGCCACTCAACAATGTCTGAAATAAAAGCATGACACTTGGAACATTATTATTTTTCAAGTTCAAAAAAAGAAACTGATCTGGTTTCTGAAGCAACTGTCAGATTAAACTTGTAGTATATAGCAACAGCTGTATAATGTTTGACTCTTTCAATCCCAAATTCTACAGATCTTTATGTATACATTTTCCATGCCTGTACTGTAAGTTTCGCATATAACTGCTGAAATTTTATGTATGATGAGTTTTGGAATATATTTTCACTGAGAGGAAAATGATTTGCTGTAATGTATAGCCTAACTATCAGTCTAATACCTCTAGTTTCAGCCCTTTATTGTATTAGTACTGCTATAATATATATGTACTATAGCTAAATGCATGCAACTTTTACAGAGAACTGCAGTATCTGATTTGATTGTGCTTATTGCAGGCTTTCACAGTTCGAAGCTCATCACTCAATAGCTGTCCTGTTAAAGCATAGTGACCTGTATTAAGGGCTATCAATATTATTCCTGACATCTTAAAAGGAAAGGCACAAAGATAATGTACCACTGGTTAGCTTTAAATTTTTATGACTGCTAGATGTTACTGTATTAACACAGTAGAATGCAATAAAAGCCTCACTGACAAGATTATCAAGACAAAATGCAATGAAATATTGATTTTCAAATGAGCTTGTCTACCAACTTAACAAGATTCTGATTTTCAAAACAAGAGTGCATTTGCTGTGTGAATCAAGTCTTAATGTACATGCATTTACTCTGAGGTACAGTTTGCTCAGAAATAGTAGTTTGCAGAGCAAAATGTCAGTATGCAGAAGCTTGATGAATAATGAGCCTGAAACATCTGCTCTAAAAAAAAGAATGAATAGCAATCAAATAATATTTTCTTACTAGGCTAGCAAATATATTAATCCTCTGTAAATACTATGACGTCTGTTTTACATTTTTTCATTCCTTTTCATTGGATGACTGGTTCTGCATTTACAGTTATTGAGTTTGCATTTTTCTTAATTGTGTTGGCCAGAACTGTGTAGATTTGTATCTCTGATATGATAATACGTGAGAAATTGGGGATCTCTAGGAATACAATAAATTCTATACATAGCCTCTCCAGTACTAGAAGCATGTGGGTGAAGACACTGCTGTGTTTTAACCTTTCCATCATTTGAAATTTCTGCTTATGTAAATGTTTAGTCATCTAATCTGCTTTTTTAACTAGAAGCAGCAATACAGACTGAATGACAGAACACGTAGTCATTAGTAATCTCAACATAATTTAAATTCATATTATTTACATATGAATATAAAATGTTATTGTTTCACTGTCAGTCATGCAAAATCCCTGAAAACAGGTCCTTATGCTTGCTAAACATCAACTGATGGAAAAAGATGAATTAAAAAAGTCATTCTCCATTCATTTGGATTTGAAGCAATGGTCATTAGCCTTATTCTTATTTTCCATTTTTAAATGTCTGCATGAGATATGGGGCTAAATATAAAAACTACTAACTCAAGTCTGCAAGTAGGTCTTCCCATTAATGTGTGATGCAAACTCATCTGATTCAAAATGCATTATTTGTGGTCCTTTTTAGTCTGGTTACTATGTGATAGTAGTAACAATCTAAATCCACAAAAGATGAGCTAAGATCTTAACCTGCTGATATGCAATATTTAAATCAGTAACGTCTGTGCCCATAGCAAACATTCTTCTGTACCTCACTGAATAATAAAGGGATTTTGACATTAGCATTTATTGTTCCACAATTTATATTGAAATCTATGCTGAAGTGCTGAAGGAATCATTTGCATACCAGACAGCATGCATCACAAAACAGTTAAGGAATACATAATTCTCAGATAAGGTATTTCAAGATATCAAGGGTATATATTTCTTCATTCAATAAACAATAAAATGGATAATGTTTACTCATGTTTAAATCATGTAATTAGGCCAATGGCACACCAGTGTAATGAAAGCATTATGAAGGCAGAAAGATTATTTTTTTAAAACTCCAATGTTATAAGCAAGTTTCTTTTTTACTGAAGTTGTTCATATAGAAATTTTATTCATGTACAGTGAGGGGTGTACCTGTAGGTTTTTTTTCCACGACTCCACCCACTGGAAGGACATGACAGGTGTGTTGTATTATTTAGTTCATCACTGCTAAAATAAAGTTAAATTTAAAAACATTGTGCGCTTTATATATTTTTGTAAACTTGGTAGACAAAATATGTTGGCAAACATGAAATCAGAATACAGCTGGCGAAGAATACTGCCATCTCCATTCCACTATATTTAAACTGGTTAAGGCTAGAAGCCGATTCTTCTTCTTCTTTCAGCTTTTTCCTGGTTAGGGGTCGTCATAGCAGAACACCTGTCCACTCATGATTGGCAGTGAAGTTTTACGGTGTCGAGTTGCCAGCCCGGTGCCCAGCCTTTCACAGAAGGTACACTCACACACTCACACCTAGGGCCAATTTAGAGTGTCCAATCCACCTACAGCATGTCTTTGGGATGTGGGAGGAAACCGGAGCACCTGGAATAAACCCACGTGACCACAGGGAGGACATGTAGACTCCGCACAGAAGGCACCCCAGCTGAGGATCAAACCAGAAAACCTCTTGCTGTGAGGTAGAAATGCTAATGACTGCATCACCACAGCCGCCCTAAGGCTAGAAGCTGATAATGATTTATAATCTGCAGACCGAGATCTGATGCCCTTACTCTCTGCCATCATGCTATGAATTAGATGCTGTCATTTAACAGACCAAAGCTATCGGTTCAGCAATGAAAAAAGACATGTGCCTAGTGAGATTTAGAATGAAAACCAAATAAACATATAAATATATTGTGCAAATTATTATGTAAAATGTGTTTTGCCACAAAAGGGTTTTCTTTATCTGTAGTAAAGTTTAACATGCTCAGAAGAAACACTGACCATGATGACAGCTCTGAGCAGCCGTATCTCCTTCCAGATAAAGGAAAATACATAGGATTTACTTAGCCAGCATCTTGTTTTTTTGTTGACTGCTCATAGAAACTGTCTTGTAGCCATTAAACCTATCCATGAAGACCTCCAGTTGTTTCAGCCTGCTACAATCCCAGGAAGTCCATCCCAAAGAGTTATTTGTCTGTTAGTGAAAGTTTCATCCTCCGATTTCCACAGAGCACTTCAACCTAGCTCCTCAAACTGAGAATCATCTTGTCAATTTGTATAATACCTACTTTCAAAGGTATTATGCTCCTTAGTTGTTATCACTGGATGACTTAAATGATTCTTTCACAATCTGTATTCAGGAACCTAAACCTCCAATTATTTTGTACCTCATTATTTGGTATATGAGAGATGATATATGTGATATATGTGTTACCCTTTTCTAAATTAGCTTTAGCTTCTCTATGTCTTTCAAAGGTGAAGTATCCAAAACTGCACACAACAATCCATTTGAGAGCTATCTACTGATTCCTTTGTCATTGAAAAAGCTAGTGAAAAGAGATAAAGTCTAATATAAATATATGTCAAGCCAAAAAACATAAAGAAAGACAATACTGGGAACCAGTCAAAAAGGAAGCACATTCAAAACAAATCAAACAAAAATAAGTGCTTTTGTACTCCCTTACACTTTATCAAATTTATATAATAGCTTCAAATTGAGATTGCTATTTATGACTTAATAAGTCACATAAATACAAAGTTCACACAATAAAACAGATGTCAAATCTTCCAAAAAGATATTATTTAATATATCCAATACCTTTACACAATAAAACAGATGTCAAATCTTCCAAAAAGATATTTAATATCTCCAATACCTTTGGTTTAATACTGGTTTTAAACTATAAGAATCATTCAAACCAGGTAGTACAATATAATTTAGCTTAGTACTTCAGTTGTTTTCTCATGCTGATGTGAACTTTTGAAAATCACTTTGTTTAATGTTAGCATTTACCAGCTGTAATACCACAACTTAAAAACATGCTGTTCATTAGTATTTAATATATGTTTTGTAGAACATTCTTAACAGAATAAAATTCCCATTTCCATGGTTCCTGGTATTGTTTTCTTACATTCCTTTGTCATACCATCTTTTCTTGCTGCTTTCTCAAATGCCTATCGTGTGTATATTCAGGCTGCTATATATATGTTCATTAATCTACACTGGTAACCAGGTAATTCATACAGTATAATCACTCTTTTTATAGAAGAGACTTGGAGAGAAAAGGCCACAAAGCAGTGCATTTATAAGCAGAGTATTACTGCTTCATTTAAAATAATCGTGCTCAGCTCCTCAATAAGGCAGATTTAGGAAGTGTGTCAAAGTGAGGTGATAAAAATGATAATAAGGTTTAGTCCAAAATGACAAAAAATACACTGAACCCACAGACATTGCCAACATCCTAGCTGACAGGTTCAGCGCAAACTTCTCCTCCACCTCCCCACCAAAAGAGCAAATATCTATCCCAGCAGAGTGCTGCCCCCCTGACATCTCAGATGCTCAGGTAAGAGCCGCCCTCTCCAAAGCAAAAAACACAGCATCAATGGGACCAGACGGTGTCCCGGCCAAGGCCCTACATGAACTCCAAGAAGAGCTAAACCCAAACATAAAACTACTGTTCAATCTCAGCCTTACTACAGGATATGTGCCCAAAGAGTGGAGTACAGCTACAGTGGTCCCTCTCCATAAAGGTGGTGCCTCAACGGATCCTGGAAACTATCGCCCCATAAGTCTGACTAGCTTAGTCTGCAAAGCTATGGAAAGGATCATCATGGACCGCATAAATAAAGATATTGGGGACCTACAGACACTGGATCCTACCCAGTTCGGCTTTGTTAAGGGCAGATCCTGCCTTTTAAACCTGGTTGATTTCTTTGAAACAGTCACCAAGGTGATTGACGAGGGGAAGGTGGTCCACACAGCCTACCTGGACCTCGCTAAAGCCTTCGATACAATACCCCACTCGGGCATTATAGATAAGCTCACCAGCTTAAATATAAACCCCTATATCACTAGATGGATTGCAAACTGGCTCAAGGACAGAACCCACATGGTTAGAATTGCTGGAGCCATGTCAGACTCCAAACTAGTTACAAGTGGTGTCCCACAAGGCTCAGTCCTGGGACCTCTCTTGTTCGGTATATATTTCTCGGAGGTACAGGCCAACACGGAAGGACTGTGGCTGACCAAGTTCGCAGATGACTGCAAACTGGGCACCATAATCGACTCTCCAGCTGACACAAGCATCCTCCAAAAGGGCCTCATAGAAACAGACAACTGGTGCCAGAGCCATGGCCTCAAGCTAAATGCCAAAAGTGTATAGTCATCCCTTTGGCAAAAACAAAGTGCCCACAAATTACCACATAGGTGGTAATCCATTAAGTACAGAAGAAGCAATTAGGGACCTGGGGACCCAAGTTGATAGCAATCTCTCATTTGACAACCACGTGGCCAAAGTGGTTAGAAAAACATTTTATATAGCCCACCTAATCATGAAGGGATTCACATCTAGATCAGGGGAGGTCATCGTGCCTCTTTACTCATCCCTCATCAGGTCCATAATTGAGTACAATGCCCCTTTTGGGATGTACCTTACCAGACACCTGCAGCAACTGGATAGACCCCAAAAGTACCTCACCAAGAGGATCAAAGGGCTCAAACAGATTCCATATGCTGCCCGGTTAAAGAAACTCCAGCTCTACTCAGTGGCATACCGTCTGTTCAGAGGTGATCTGTGCCTGACATATAAAGCCATGTCCAACCCGGAATTAATGGACATGCTGCACCTCAGAAAATCCAAATCCCATCGAGCTACGCGCTCGAGAGACTTGAACCTCAGCACTGAAATAAATAGGACATGCTGGAGGGACAGATTCATAACCCAGAGGCTCCCTTCACTCTGGAATAAAATCCCAGTCCAGGTTAGGCAGAGTCCCTCATTGACTCTCTTCAAGAGGAATCTTGATGAGTGGATGGGAGATTGTAGGTTTACCCCGGGTATCACTTCTGTGTCACTGTTAGACAGAGGCACAGTATACTAACCTCGAAAAAGGGCATAGCAAAATAAATTTAAAATGGGTGGCGAAAGCCAAACACATTCTGGCTAGGCTTATAAATGCCCTAGGGCAGATAGCCTAGTATGAACCTATGAACCTATAAGACTGCAGTGAATCCATTTTGAATTTGGACCTATATCCAACTGACTTATACATGCTCCACAATTTTCCCTTAAAATGAGATTGAGATTGTGTAGTATTCCCAAACAATAGGGTCAGTTCATAGAAATCAGTAGTTGTCAGTCTGTCTTGCCTCTGTCTTGTGTTCACTCATAAGTGGGAATCGTGCGTTTGCTTTTATAGTTGTCAATTACCTCAGCCTTTTGAAATGCTCAGTCAGGGTCATGAATGATATTCCTGGTGATACTCTCAGTTCTGTAAGAAGCCTTGGATGAATTAGATCAGGACCAATTGCTCTGGCTACCTCTATATTTCTAAGCCCTTCTAGACAATTTTATTTCTTGAAACATTTTTAATTAACCTGCAGTGACTAAAACCTTATGGTGTCATAAGTGGAATTCTGTGTAACATGATATGTGAAAGATTTATAGAGCATAAAGAGCATGGGTATTCATTTTTCACTAACCATGTAACCAAGTGCAGTGAGAAAGTAATGCTACTCACAGCACCACTATAACTGTGATCAGTTGCTTTGACTCACGTCCTGGCTGGACCACCAATATCAGCCACTTATCTTGTACAATGCTGATTGTCAACTCATTACCCTTACATACACTACAACTTCTCCACCATATACATAAACTCACATATACACACACACACAAACACACACACACACACACACACACACACACACACACACACACACACACACACACACACACACACACGCGCACACACACACACACACACACACACACACACACACACACACATATGCATAAGTCATAGCAATATCTGTTTTTCAAAGATTTTTGGAAATGGCCTGAAAGCCAGACCAGTGACTGTTTAACTGTGATCAAACAATAACAGGTGTATGTCACCTTTATCTATACATGCTGTCAGTGTTCATCAGTTCAGACTGTGCACACATCGGATTTCTGATTGTGATATTTTTAAATGACCACAGTAAAGGATTCCATCTTGTTTCACAGAAATGCTCACTAATTTCTGCAAAGCTAGATTTATAGCTGTTTAACTTGATCACAGCAACAGGATCAGTCATTTCCATTCACAGACAGTGGCTATATCCAGTATGTATAGCCACTTTGTTGACTATGTGCACCTCAGATGACTCACTGTGATAAAAAATAAATAAATAAAGGTCACAGTAATGTATTTCAAGTTTGTTTTATATAACCCCCCCCCCCCAGTAGCCCTAGCAAAGAATTCATAGGATCATAGGGGATTCCTAAGCTATTGACCTGGAGGTAATTTTAAGCCTAGCCATTTCAACCCAATGTAATACCATAGAGGTACTAGTCAATACCCAAGACTGCATTTAGTGATGACCACCCATGTCCAGGATGGTTGTGGGTGCTATCCCCGGTACAAAGTTATGGTGCCCCATCCACTCCTCCAGGTTCCTCTTGAACAGTGTCATAGAGGTGCTCTGTTTCACATGAATTGATAGCCTGTTCCAAAGAAGTGGCATCCTTTGCCAGCACCTGAAAGCCTAGGAGTGCCGGGTGCAAACCATCTCTGGCAAAGCAGTGAGGTTTGTCGACCATGGCTTCCCAGGTAGACAGGAACTGTATCCCCTTAGAATGACACCATAAATGTATCCAATTATTGAAATCAATCATTTTTTTTTTGTTTATACTGTGGCATCATTCTATGTGAGGGTAGTATGCTGCTCAAGGCTAGAGACATACCTGCTTGGGTACATACTCAGAGAGCTTGACCATGTCTCCCTTCATATAGTCCAGTGAGGTGTGTCAGGTCATTCATGCCAACATGAACTATGACAGAGTCAAAACAGTACTTGTTGCTGACACACCTGAGTGCATGCATGATTTGGTGAATCCTGGCACTGGACAGGCAGCTGACCATGGCTTTCTCTTTGTCCATCCTGGTGAATGGGACATCCGAGTGTCTCACTATTGAGTCTCCAATGGCAAGAAAATTTGGGTTTTGAGTGTTATGCCGTATGGGCTTGGTGGGTGAGACACTGGTGTTGCTATGTGTCACAGGTGTTGTGGACACTGTGTTAGCTGTAGCAAACTTGTGTTTTGGTGGTCTTGTTGTTTTGATAAGTTTTGGAGAGAATTGCAGTTTATGTGGATTTATGTGTTTAATACATAATATGTGTATAAGTAGTGGGGTCTATATTACATTGTTGAAGGGACTGTTCATCAAATGCCCTTTCATCAACACATAGTAATCAAAATACCAAACCCCCCAAATGGCCACATAAGAGAAGTTTTTCCCAGGGGAATAAAAATTGCTTGGTTGTCATCAGGGATTTGCCCTTTCCTCCACTGTAGTGTGATCTCGAAGTTGGTATATTTAGTTACGTGGGGGGACAAAGCCCCCACTTCATAAGGTCTGCAATTTTTTATTTTTTTTTTTTGGTGTTGGCCAAGCAATTTTTTTCCCTTTGGAAAAAATTAGCTTATGTGGTAATTTGGGGTTTTGGTATTTTGATGATTATGTGTCGATGAAAAGGCATTCAATGAACAGCTCCTTCGACGATGTAATACAGACCTGAGTAGCGGTATGTGTGTGAGTAGTGGTACTATGTGAATATGTAGTGGTGGGTGAGTTAACAGCCTTCTCCGTGTTACTGTTTTGAGTGAAAGAGAGCATTGATTCTAGATTCTTGGTGTAAATACATCTCTCACACTCTGTACTAGACTGTGTTATTAGTAGAGGATTGTCTGTGTACATGAGGCAATTATTATACTGCCTCAAGAGACCCACGTCAACAAGGTTGGCAGGAGAAATAAGGGTAGCCCAACTGTCCATAATGCTAGGCGATGACTGTTGTCACTAGGGGTGGCTTTTCAGAAATGATCACGGAGGAGCTCATTGAATGGATATTACTGCCTGGGTTTTAAGGGAAAATTTGTTAAACGTAACTGTCCAGCTTTGGCACGCAATTACACAGTTGTCAGAGGTGCTGCATGACGTGCAAACAAGCAGAAACCTGGTCTGATGCAGGGCCTAAATACCAGAAGCTAAAACTTGAAAAAAACTCTAACAAAATTCAAAAGGACCAATGAGGATGCTTATTCCAATCCCTAGACTGGCCTCCCTTTACTAGTCAGGTACCAGTCAAACACAGTTCTCTACAAAGGTGCAGATAGGCCCCTTCCAATCCAAGATAGCCTGAAAAATGTGCTCAGAACAAACAAACCACTACAAACAGTTCCAGAAGCAGCAGGCCTGGATTTGGAATATGATACATCTACTAGCTACCCTAGTTTCAGTAAGAAACACTAAAGAATATTTAACACAGCAGAAAATAGCAGTGAGACACTGACAAAAAAAAAAAGAAAATCAGAAAATCAGCCAGTAGGCTCTAAAGAATGATTTAAACAGTTAACAGATCAGTTAATTAAGTACTGCTTGATGGGAAAACCAAAGCAAGCAGAACAGATAGCTTTAAAACAGTGAAAAAATACCACTAAATACTTGGTAATACTTGTTGGAAACACCAAAAAGGTTTGCTAAACAGCGAAAGCAGCAATAAAATTTGATTTTACAGGCACAGTATAGCAGGCAATTGAGTATAACAGTGTAGGTTAGTACACAGTAAAGAAATACTGCACAAAAGTATGTGGCAGACAATAGAAAAAGGTGCAGTAAATAGCATAAATAAGCAAAAAAAAAAAAAACAGGTAACTTACGTTTTTTGGAGCTCAGAAGCCTATAGTCATCGGGTATCAGCTCAGAGTTGTGGCTGGTAGCCCCTCAGATGCAGGGCCTAAATGCCAGAAGCTAAAACCTGAAAAAAAAACTCTAACGAAATTCAAAAAGACTAATGAGAATGCTTATTTCAAGCCCTAGACCATCCTCCCTTTACCAGTCAGGTGCCAATAAAATTCTCTCACAAAAGTGCAGATAGGTACCTTCCAATCCAAGATGGCCTGCAAAACGTGCTCAGACCAAACAAACCACTACAAACAGTTGCAAAAGCAGCAGGCCTGGATCTGGACTATGCTACAGCTACTAGCTACACTAGTTTCAACAGAAAGCACTAGAAAATATTTAACACAGCAGAAAATAACAGTGAGGCACTGAAAAAAATGTTTAAAACAGCAGAATATCAACCAGAAGGCTCTAAAGAATGATTTAAACAGTTAGTAGATCTATTAATTAACTGCTGCTTGGTGGGAAAACCAGAGCAGGAAGAACAGATAGCTTTAAACAGTGAAAAAATATTGGTAAATACTTAAACAGTGGAAACAACAAAAAGGTTTGCTAAACAGTGAAAAAACAGTGAAAACAGCAATAAAATTTGATTTTACAGGCAGAGTATAGCAGGGAATTGCAGTATTACAGTGTATGTTAGTACACAGTAAATAAATCCAGTATAAAAGTAGGAGGCAGGCAATAAAAAAGTGCAGTAAATAGTATAAATAAGCAAAAAAAAGCAATATATCGTTTTTGGAAGCTCAGAATCCTCTAGTCATCTGGTATCTCAGCTCAGAGTTGGGGCTGGTAGCCCATCTCAGTTCAGCGCAGTACAAACAAGCAGAAATCTGCTCAGATACAGGGCATAAATACCAGAAGCTAAAACATGAAAAAAAAAATCTAACAAAATTCAAAAGGACCAATGAGGATGCTTATTCCAAGCCATAGACTGCCCTCCCTTTACAGCTAGGTGCCAGTCAAACACAATTCTCTCACAAAATTGTAGATAAGGTCCCTTCCAATCCAAGATGGCCTGGAAAACATGCTGAGAACAAAGAAACCACTACAACCAGTTCCAGAAGCAGCAGGCCTGGATCTGGACTATGCTACAGCTACTAGCTACCATAGTTTCAGCAGGAAACACTAGAGAATATTTAACACAGCAGAAAAATAGCAGTGAGACACTGAAAAAAAGCATTTAAAACAGTAGAAAATCAACCAGAAGGCTCTGAAGAATGATTTAAACAGATTAGTTAATTAAGTACTGCTTGGGGGGAAAACCAGAGCAGGAAGAACAAATAGCTTAAAACAGTGAAAAAATACCAGTAAATACTTAAAAAAATAGAAACAACAAAATGGTTTGCCAAACAGTGAAAACAGTAATAAAATTCAGTTTTACAGGTACAGTGTAGTAGGCAATTGCAGTATAACAGTGTAGTTTAGTACACAGTAAAAAAAGTACAGTATAAAAGTAGGAGGGAGGCAATAAAAAAGTGCTGGAAATAGTATAAATAAGCAAAAAAAACAGGCAACATATGTTTTTTGGAAGCTCAGAAGCCTCTAGTCATCTGATATCTCAGCTCAGAGTTGTGGCTGGTAACCCACCTCAGTTCAGCTCGGTACAAACCTAGTTAACATATATGTACACTAGCCCTGCAAAACCAACATAAGACTGCTTAACATGAGCAAATAACATCAGAGTCAGTCAGCTTGATCTACAAACATTCCCCATACCTAAGAGATATTGCCACTTTTTTGACCATGTACATCTCAGATGTCTTATTTCAATAAAAATAGTAATAACCATGGTAATTCATTTCTGCTCATCATATACTCACACACACACACACACACACACACACACACACACACACACACACACACACACACACTCACACGCACGCACATGCACGCAAACATGCACACACGCACACATGCACACACACGCACACAAGCACACATGCACACACACACACACACACACACACACACACACACACACACACACACACACACACACACACACTCGCACACAGAGGGACTCTCACATACACATGAACATGAATCCACACACATATTAACTAACAAAAATAGATACTGTCCTTTAGACTGGTAGGTAGTGAAGACTTCAGAATTAAGCTAAAAAACTGATTTAATGAAAAAGGGAAAGACAGTTTTCTTCCATGCTCACAGACATATCTGTAAGTCAGGTAACTGTCTCTCTGTTTTTATCAGGTTGGTTCTGACACCATTCACCTGATACATCCTGAGCCAGTAGGACATGCTGCCAGCTGCTTCATCTAATATGCCAACTGACCACCATCAGGATGGCATCTGTATGCTCTGAAATGTCAGGAGGACCTATAATAGGGCACACACACCTCATTATATATGGTGGCATAGGCATAAATGCTGGGCTGTTTGGAAAATAACCCCATTAAGTCAGCTGACATTTTTAAAAAAGAAACTGGTACATGCGTGGAATTTCAAGTCATAAACAGGAAAGATGACTATTTTAAGAAAAAAAATAAAAACAAATAACGCATAGTTTTAATTTTAATAGCCTACAGCCCGGTAATCCAATACCATGAGCCACTCATGTCTCATAGACTTAATCCTCTGCATTTGGGTAATGACAAGGAATTTTCTAGTTTGGGTTTCAATAAATGATTCATGAACTGCTGAAAATATTTAGAGCTTCAACATTATGCAACTATGGGGATCTATCTATAGAGATGAAAGCCTGCTTTGCCATGATGGTCATGGTGATCTTTATTGTGGGATGATGCATCACTAATTAAATGTTCTGCCTCATAGCTCAGGGATTTGTAGTTTAGTCATATCCTTTAGCTGCTGTCTCTGTAAATTCACTGTATTTTTTTCTCTCTGTGTATTTGCTTTACTTAACATTTTCATTAGGTTCATATTATCAAATCAAAGAGGCTAAACATCGAAATGCCTTAATGTCAGAAATGCCATTCAATGATGTGATTTTTGTGAAATCACAGTACAGTGAAGATCAGAATATTTGCCCTTTCCTCACTGTAGTTCAATCTTAGAGTTGGTATATATAATTAGCGGTGGGTGTAGGGGGGCGCAGCCCCACACAAATGTGATTTTGAAGTCTGGTGTTTTCTGCCTTTAGGCCATTCGATGCTTAGTGACTTCTGTGTTTTAATATAGACCCTTTTCATTTCCTTCCAAGTCCTAAAAATATGGCAGATGATTTGTTACTCTAAACTATCCATATGTATTGCACTTGCCCCTCTGACCTACATTATGGAAAGGGCCAGTAAAGGACCCATTCACTTACTTTATTATCAGATAATTAAATGAAAGTAGATTAAAATCTGTATGCCAGTTGAACCAGGACCAGTGATGATAGGGCAAGCATTTGTCCGGTGAGTATTTAGACTAGCTAAGAGATGAACACAGTAAAGTATTCAAGAAATTATTATCCCACTTATAACATTGATTTCATTATTAAATTGAGCTGTAGTGGTGACAACAACAGGAGAACCACAGCCAACAGGAAAAAGGCAGGAATAATATGTTTAGAGTTAAGGCAAACAAAAGTAAGTCAGCAATAATATTGTAAGTAATGCATGCCAAAGTTCACAGTCTGGGTAAAAGTTACATGAACTGATGGCATGGCTGGAGTGCTGAACTGGTGGTGAATAATACCCCCTTCACTGATCAGAGTGACATAGTAACAAATTTGCTGGCTGAGAAATTCAGCTCAAACTTTACCCCCCACTGCCCCCAGTTCCATCAAGTGAAATTCAACATACTACCCTCCACTATCAGCAGGGACCAGGTGCTGGCAGCACTTACTAAAGTCAACAACACCTCCTTCACTGGTCTTGACAACACCCCTAATTGCATCCTGAACAGTCTAAAACATGTCCAATCAGGATCACTTGAGGCACTTTTCAACTACAGCCTTGAAATAGGCTATGTTCCAAGTGAATGGAGGACCAAACAAGTCTAGTATGAAAAGACATGGAACAAATTATCATGGCAATGATAAACAAGGACTTTGGCAACCCACAGACACTGGACCCATCCCAATTTGGCTTTGTTGTGGGAAGGTCATGCCTACTTAACCTGGTAGACTTCTTTGAGAAGGTCACTAAGGCAATGGATGAAGGTAAAACAGTGCGTACTCTGTATCTTGACCTATCCAAGGCATTTGATACAATACCCCACTTAGGCATTGTTAACAAGGTCTATGAGCGAGGCATAAATCCCAGCATAACTCATTTGGTTGCCAGCTGGCTCACAGACAGAACCCAAGAAGTTAGGATCAGTGAGACCACATCCACCAAAAGGCTGGTCACCAGCAGAGTACCCCAGGGCTCCATGCTGGGTCCGCTGCTGCTTGGCATCTACTTCTCAGAAGTCAAGTCTACCTTTCAAGGCCTTTGACTCACCAAGTTTGCATATGACTATAAACTGGGAGTTATTGTAGAGTCCTATGAAGACACCAACATCTTCCAAGAGAGTTTAACACAGAGAAATGCATCAAAGTCATGGCCTAACAATGCAATGCCAAAAATGAATTATAATGCCCTTTGAGAAACTGTCGAGCAAAGTTAAATACTACAGTGACAAAACACCACTAAGACTTGACCCATTAACAAGGAATCTGGGAACTTATGTAGACAGCAATCTGGCCTTTTGACCAAAATGCAGCTAAGATAGTAAGAAAATCATTCTGTGTCACCCAAAGAATAGGTAAGGGTATGACAACCAGGTCCAAGAAAGTTATAGTACCATTGCACTCAGCCCTGATTAGATCTGTCATTGAATACAATGTCCCCATTTGGCATATATCTAACCAGACACTTAACAACAGTTGGAATGCTCACAAAGATTTCTCAACAGGAGAATTCAGGGTATGATTAACCTCTACTACACTGATCCCCACATCATGCAATAGGATATCATCCATGTAAAACAGAGTTTATCCCTGACCTTATTCAAATGAAACCTTGACAACTGGATAGGAACTCTTAAATTTACCCCCGGTCTGGCTCACATGTTCCTTATCGACAGAGGTCATCAATAAAAAAACTACTAACACCCCCCCCCCCTACAAATTCTTACTTACCTCTCTATTAACATGCCCCCATCCCATATAGACACCCATGATACACAGGACCCAAATGTTTTGGGGTGCACTGCTAGGCTTCTAAGTGACCTGGTGGTCATTAGCCTAGTAGCAACCTATGAACCTATTAAGAAGCTTAAAGAGGGGTTTAACAGTAACATACTTTGAACTAATAACATGGTAGCCTGGCATGTTGGTCAAGTCCTTGAAGCACTGAGGTGTGAAGAAGGTGAACATTTTGAGCAAAATTTGTTAGCAAGCTTTTGCTATGGCATCAGTATCCGAACTGATAATGTAACTGACTTCTAACACAGTTCAGTACTGGGCAATGCTTCTAATACTCTTAATATACTTCAAAACACATTCATAGATTAGCTACCCTCATTTCATATTCAGTTTTATTTTTCATATTGATGCGTTTACAATTCTTACAGACCTGCTTATTTTCAATGTGAGTGATTGTGGAAAATTTTAATTGATCCATATAAGTTTATCCTGCTACAACACGTTTACCTAGTGGTTTTACTTTAAGGGTTTGTCCTTAATTTGCCATAAATGCCATGCCTAATATAGAGTGATATATCCACAAATTTATTCAGATGGCTGTGAAATATCAATGGTAAATGTGGTTGCTTCAGAGACTGGATCAGCAGTCATTTCTTTTGACCTTTAGACAGGGATATAAAGTTGACTTTGATGTAGTCCCTGACTGTAATTGAGTGTGTGCAATTTTGTGCCAATGTTAAGGAAAAAGGTGACAATCTGTTAGATTTGATCAATGGGGTGACTTTGGTAGGTGTGCAGGCAAAAACTGTACTCATATAAACAAGGTCAAGTATATTTCTCCATCTCATAGAAACCTGAACGATTTTATCTATAGAGTTGGTATTAACAGAATCTAAGAATCTCTAGGGATACTATTTGTTTATTGTGTGGATAACTGAAGTTGTGTAGAATTGGGGTAATGGGATTGGCATATGTAGAATCCAACTTGTCAAGGCATCTACTGTGACTCTGAGGTGATAATGAAGGGGCTATGCCACTGGCAATCGTGTGTTAACTAATGCTACCAAAATGAGAATGAGCTCAGAATCCAAATCATGACGCTTTTGCTACAAGTCAGTATTTAAGTGGAAAAAACAGATACTCCCTCAACCCTTAGCTAGTCTGAAAAAGTGATAAAGCACTGTGCTCTGTTATAGAGTGCTATCAAAACATTGAAACCAGATTTCATTAACTACAAACATTTGAATTTGCTTAGGAATCAGAAAGGCCTCCAGATCAGGCAATTAATTGTTTAGATTCCTAGTAACAAGCTCAACCAGCTTAATGTATGCCAGGTTAGAATTTGCAATTCTGGAATGTCAAATAAATTAATTTTGTATTCAAAAGGCATTTCTGGGTTGAAAAAAACTCTTATTAGCAGAAGCACTAAAGAAGGGGGATGAAGGCCATACCTGGCAAGCCTGATTAGCCTGTCAGTCATCACCTTCCATGCTAACTGACATTAGGCCCCCAGGAATGACACTAGTTAATAATCTCATTGTTGAATTCAATTACTTCTGTTTGAAACTGTGGCATCATTCTTGGAGAAATCAAGATATTGTACAAGTGTCTTACTTGCTTCGGATGCAGGTGTACAGAGTTCAACTATATCTCTCTGCATTTTCCCCAGAAAAGAATATCTAAGGTCATTCACCTCAACGTGGGTGATTCTCATGCACTGAAGGTAGTAACTTAAGGGCTCTGGTCACATCCCACATCCTGGCACTTTATAGACAACTGACTGTGACCCTGTGCTTGCACAAGTAAACCTGTTACCATTATATTACTATGTGTGGTTACACCCCACAGTAGCCCATAGGGGAGTAGGTATGGAGCTATGTGAAGATGTGTTAGGCTAAGTAGAGTTTATTCAAAGAAGTTCTTGATGAATTAGCTAATGGTTTTTAACAGCCTCAGGAAAGGTAGGTCAATTGCTTACTTGTGATGTAATGTTAAGCTGACAACTAGTGTGTGAGAGGTTAGACTCCGAATTTAACAAGTACTTTCACTTCTCACAGACAGCATTGGTTAATAACAAAGGTTAAGCAATTGTCACTAAGCAGAGCAAACTGTGGACCCATGTCAGCTAAGACTAATATGTGCCCAAATATTAGTGGCTACCTAAGTGGTGAACTACCATAATGATTAAAAACCAAAAGCCCTCAGATTTTCTATAATTAAGTAAATGAACCAGATTACAAAAAGTAGTTTTAACTTAAAGCCCCCCCCCAAAAAAAAAACAAGAAATGTGGAAAATCATAGTTTCCCGATAATTCAAAGTCAGATACAGACAAATTATTATTGTGCTGCTATAAGTAAAGTACAACTCCTTGTACTTTACTGTGTTTAAAGCAGTAGGTTCAATCCCAGGAGAAATAAGGGTAATATACAATTAAAAAGCATTTTAGCTCAGCAGGAATATAGCAGGATTAGTAACCCACAGCTCATCTCTATCAAGTGTAGCAAGCTTAACTAATCTCCTTATATACTAGACCAGAGGTGTCCAACCCATTTGGATCAGGGACCACTTATCATACAGTTCAGGGGACACTTGCCATACTTGGAAACATTTCAGGGGGCCACATTACCTTGCCAACATGCATCTGTTCATTCAAACAGTTTTTATAGGACATACTGGGGGCCAGAAAAAAATGTCTCGATGGGCCAGATTGTGTTCTTAAGACTACCTCTTTAACAACCTTGTACTAGACAAACATCTGACTAAAGGGAAAAAAATCACCATTCAGTGAAGAAGGAACAACAGACAGCCAATTAGCAAGAAAAAAAAATCAGAGCAGGCAACATCCAGTTCAGTCAGGCAGAGAACGAACTCTCTGCCTCTTACCAAAAAAAAAAAGGTAACCACAACTGCTAGGCTCAGAATCAATGGTAATCAACGCCATGTCACTCACCTGCTGTCTGGTCCAACCCAGATGAAACAAGGGCAGATAACAACAAAAAACAATTAACACAGCAGAGCCAAACCCATGAGAAATAAGGGCAGTAAACAGAGAAATTACAGTTAGGGCAACAGGACTTCCAACAATTTCAATACACTGCAGCTCAACATATGAAGCACACATCATGCAGCTAAGCTCATTATATACTAGGCAAACACAAGAGATAATCAGTAATAATGGAATAACAGATATGCAATTGGTAAGAAACAGAAAATACAGAAGCCATCTCAGACAGATTGGAGTAGAACCATTGTTCCTCTTGCTAGGAAAACAACCATAACTACCAGTCCCAAAATCAGCAACATTCAATTACAAGTCATTCACCTCCTGTCTGGTCTGGTCCAAACCCAGATAAACAGGGGCAGCTAATAAAATCAAAGTAGTACAGAAGATCCAAATACAGGTAAAACAAAGGAAATATACGAACAATGCATCAAAGCATAGCAAGACTCCCAACAAGGTCAGTGCAACACAGATCAAAATTATAAGGCTGCCAATTTAACATCTCAGCCTGCAGATGCTGTTCACACACGGCCTACATCTGAGCAGCAGTTTGCATTAGATAATTGCAAGCTGCTGCTTTAATCTCCTCATTTTTTTATTTTTTTTGGTGCACAGTTGAGTGACTCTCCATTATGTGTTTCATTAGAGGCATCTTCTAATTACCAATGCTATCTACTTCCAGTACATTGGTCACTTTGTGCTGATAACTAAAGTAATCATGTATTACTACTGCCTCCTATTGACATTTGTTAGCAAGCTTTTACTATGGCATCTGTATCCGAACTGATAATGTAACTGACTTCTAACACAGTTCAGTACTGGGTAATGCTTCTAATACTCCTAATATACTTCAAAACACATTCATAGATTAGCTACCCTCATTTCATATTCAGTTTTATTTTTCATTTTGATGCGTTTACAATTCTTACAGACCTGCTTATTTTCAATGTGAGTGATTGTGGAAAATTTTAATTGATCCATATAAGTTTATCCTACTACAACACGTTTACCTAGTGGTTTTACTTTAAGGGTTTGCCCTTAATTTCCCATAAATGCCATGCCTAATATAGAGTGATATATCCACAAATTTGTTCAGATGGCTGTGAAATATCAATGGTAAATGTGGTTGCTTCAGAGACTGGATCAGCAGTCATTTCTTTTGACCTTTAGACAGGGATATAAAGTTGACTTTGATGTAGTCCCTGACTGTAATTGAGTGTGTGCAATTTTGTGCCAATGTTAAGGAAAAAGGTGACAATCTGTTAGATTTGCTCAATGGGGTGACTTTGGTAGGTGTGCAGGCAAAAACTGTACTCATATAAACAAGGTCAAGTATATTTCTCCATCTCACAGAAACCTAAACAATTTTATCTATATAGTTGGTATTAACAGAATCTAAGAATCTCTAGGGATACTATTTGTTTATTGTGTGGATAACTGAAGTTGTGTAGAATTGGGGTAATGGGATTGGCATATGTAGAATCCAACTTGTCAAGGCATCTACTGTGACTCTGAGGTGATAATGAAGGGGCTATGCCACTGGCAATCATGTGTTAACTAATGCTACCAAAATGAGAATGAGCTCAGATTCCAAATCATGACGCTTTTGTTACAAGTCAGTATTTAAGTGGAAAAAACAGATACTCCCTCAACCCTTAGCTAGTCTGAAAAAGAGATAAAGCACTGTGCTCTGTTATAGAGTGCTATCAAAACATTGAAACCAGATTTCATTAACTACAAACATTTGAATTTCCTTAGGAATCAGAAAGGCCTCCAGATCAGGAAATTAATTGTTTAGATTCCTAGTTACAAGCTCAACCAGCTTAATGTATGCCAGGTTAGAATTTGCAATTCTGGAATGTCAAATAAATTAATTTTGTATTCAAAAGGCATTTCTGGGTTGAAAAAACCTTTTACTAGCAGAAGCACTAAAGAAGGGGATGAAGGCCATACCTGGCAAACCAGATTAGCCTGTCAGTCATCACCTTCCATGCTAACTGACATTAGGCCCCCAGGAATGACAGTAGTTAATAATCTCATTGTTGAATTCAATTACTTCTGTTTGAAACTGTGGCATCATTCTTGGAGAAATCAAGATATTGTACAAGTGTCTTACTTGCTTCAGATGCAGGTGTACAGAGTTCAACTATTTCTCTCTGCATTTTCCCCAGAAAAGAATATCTAAGGTCATTCACCTCAACGTGGGTGATTCTCATGCACTGAAGGTAGTAACTTAAGGGCTCTGGTCACATCCCACATCCTGGCACTTTATAGACAACTGACTGTGACCCTGTGCTTGCACAAGTAAACCTGTTACCATTATATTACTATGTGTGGTTACACCCCACAGTAGCCCATATGGGAGTAGGTATGGAGCTATGTGAAGATGTGTTAGGCTAATTAGAGTTTATTCAAAGAAGTTCTTGATGAATTAGCTAATGGTTTTTAACAGCCTCAGGAAAGGTAGGTCAATTGCTTACTTGTGATGTAATGTTAAGCTGACAACTAGTGTGTGAGAAGTTAGACTCCGAATTTAACAAGTATTTTCACTTCTCACAGACAGCATTGGTTAATAACAAAGGTTAAGCAATTGTCACTAAGCAGAGCAAACTGTGGACCCATGTCAGCTAAGACTAATATGTGCCCAAATATTAGTGGCTACCTAAGTGGTGAACTACCATAATGATTAAAAACCAAAAGCCCTCAGATTTTCTATAATTAAGTAAATGAACCAGATTACAAAAAGAAGTTTTAACTTAAAGCCCCCCCCAAAAAAAACAAGAAATGTGGAAATCATAGTTTCCCGATAATTCAAAGTCAGATACAGACAAATTACTATTGTGCTGCTATAAGTAAAGTACAACTCCTTGTGCTTTACTGTGCTTAAAGCAGTAGGTTCAATCCCAGGAGAAATAAGGGTAATATACAATTAAAAAGCATTTTAGCTCAGCAGGAATATAGCAGGATCAGTAACCCACAGCTCATCTCTATCAAATGTAGAAAGCTTAACTAATCTCCTTATATACTAGACCAGAGGTGTCCAACCCATTTGGATCAGGGACCACTTATCATACAGTTCAGGGGACACTTGCCATACTTGGAAACATTTCAGGGGGCCACATTACCTTGCCAACATGCATCTGTTCATTCAAACAGTTTTTATAGGACATACTGGGGGCCAGAAAAAAATGTCTCGGTGGGCCAGATTGTGTTCTTAGGACTACCTCTTGAACAACCTTGTACTAGACAAACATCTGACTAAAGGGAAAAAAATCACCATTCAGTGAAGAAGGAACAAAAGACAGCCAATTAGCAAGAAAAAAAAATCAGAGCAGGCAACATCCAGTTCAGTCAGGCAGAGAACGAACTCTCTGCCTCTAACCAAAAAAAAAAAAGGTAACCAGAACTGCTAGGCTCAGAATCAATGGTAATCAACGCCATGTCACTCACCTGCTGTCTGGTCCAACCCAGATGAAACAAGGGCAGATAACAACAAAAAACAATTAGCACAGCAGAGCCAAACCCATGAGAAATAAGGGCAGTAAACAGAGAAATTACAGTTAGGGCAACAGGACTTCCAACAATTTCAATACACTGCAGCTCAACATATGAAGCACACATCATGCAGCTAAGCTCATTATATACTAGGCAAACACAAGAGATAATCAGTAATAATGGAATAACAGATATGCAATTGGTAAGAAACAGAAAAAACAGAAGCCATCTCAGACAGATTGGAGTAGAACCATTGTTCCTCTTGCTAGGAAAACAACCATAACCACCAGTCCCAAAATCAGCAACATTCAATTACAAGTCATTCACCTCCTGTCTGGTCTGGTCCAAACCCAGATAAACAGGGGCAGCCAATAAAATCAAAGTAGTACAGAAGATCCAAATACAGGTAAAACAAAGGAAATATACGAACAATGCATCAAAGCATAGCAAGACTCCCAACAAGGTCAGTGCACCACAGATCAAAACTATAAGGCTGCCAATTTAACATCTCAGCCTGCAGATGCTATTCACACACGGCCTACATCTGAGCAGCTGTTTGCATTAGATAATTGCAAGCTGCTGCTTTAATCTCCTCATTTTTTTATTTTTTTTGGTGCACAGTTGAGTGACTCTCCATTATGTGTTTCATTAGAGGCATCTTCTAATTACCAATGCTATCTACTTCCAGTACATTGGTCACTTTGTGCTGATAACTAAAGTAATCATGTATTACTACTGCCTCCTTTTGACATATAAACATCTTTAAGATATAATGCTCCTGGGATTTTTTCAAAGTGTATTAACCATTACAGAAAAAAAATATGAATTAACTAATTTTCTCAAAGAAAAATATGATATAACTCATAAACAAGTGTTGAGTATTGTTTTTAGAGGTCTGTCTGCTTTTTAAAAGACCTAATCTAAGGTTGCTGCCCTCCTACAAATATAAAACTGTTTATAACTCCAGTGTGCACACTGGAAGTATTTAAGGTTTGTCCAGGGCTTTGTTGTGTTGTTTTCATATTTGTGGTAAAAGGGGATAAGTCTAATTAAACATATTTATATGAAACCTTACCACATTCATGAGCTTTGGGCTGTATTACTTGCTTTATTGCCTTGTATTTTCCTATTTCTGTCATTTTATGCCTGTTTATTTATTTTATGCTTGTTTATTCATTTACTTCTCTAGCTTAGTTGTATCAGGCTATACACTACTGATAATGTCCTTTAGAAAGAAATTGACTCATCATTTCATCCCCCACCACACAAACCCTACCTAGGGTTAGCTTACTGCTTTTATTATGCTCCAGTTAGCCTATCATTTGTCACCATAAGACCCCTTCTTTCTTAACTTGTTTGTAGCTGTTTGTAAATTTTAAATGCTGTAACCCTTTATCTATCCTCTTAGGATCTTATGTACGTGGTAAATCACATTCAATATTTTTATATTTTATCCATGTTTCATTTTTTCTTGGTGTTTCTATCCATTTATTTCATGTGGTATCTCAGCCATTTCTAACACGGTCTTAAATTACTATTTTACACCTGGTCTTCCTCACTAAACTTAATTAAATTTAAACTGTTATAAATATCTTGTAAATACCCTGAATACTCCAAGTAACAAATACTGCATCTGCTAAATGGAATAAATTCAAAACACTGAAGATTCAAAAGTGCAAAACACAAAATATCAAACCTCCACACTTCAATCTATTATTTTTTCTATCCAAACAATTTCTTGTTGCGTCAAGCTGCAGATTCCCTTGAAATTTTCACTGCAATAATCACCATATACTTAATCCAACATGTTCATTCATCTGCAGCTGACTTGAACCCAATGTCTCATGTGGCCACAAGAAGCTTCCCGTTCAGTCAGTATAGTCAGTATAGAGATATTCAGTAGCTCCTGACTTCTTTTTCACCACATGCTTAACAGCTCAATCATTGAACATACTGCACCATTTTCTTATTTAAGTGTTTTCTTTTTAATTACATAACAGGTTAAAATACCATCAAACATTGAGGATCTTCAAAAAATAGCCCTAAGATTTGCAATGTCAATCATTCCTTCCTATTGTCTTTCTGCTCACTTCATTACAGAAAATTAAATAATCTTTTTTTCCTAAATATTTTATTAAATTTTGATAAATAGATAATAAAATATAACATACAAAATATATATAGAGATAAATTAGGTGATTAAACAAATAAATAATGAAAAAAGAATATCAAAAACTGACAAAGGCAACTGTTTACAGAGGTATCTACTATATAAGAAAAGCTCTATATATTTATGAATAGTCTTTGCTACTAACATTAATGACTGTTTATTTAGCAGTTCTTTGAGTTTAATATCCAGGTGTTGTAAAAAGTGACAGTTCTAATTGTTGTTCATAGGTTCATAGGTAGGTACTAGGCTATCAGCCCAAGGGCCTAAGTAAGCCTAGCCAACAAGGTTCCCTGGCTTACGCCACCCAAGAAAATTAATTTCCTGTGCCCCTGTCGAGCAGAGCCACAGAAGTGATCCACGGGGTGTATTTCCTATTTCCCATCCACTCATCAAGATTTTTCTTGAAGAGTGGTAATGAGGAACTTTGCTTGACATAGATGGGTAGCTTGTTCCAGAGTATAGGAAGTCTCTGGGACAGGAATCTATCCCTCCAGCATGTTCTGTTTATTGTGGTGACAAGGTTTAGGTCCCTAGAGCATGTAGCTCGCAGGGATTGGAATTTCTTTAGGTGTAGCATGTCCAACAGCTCTGGGTTTAACATAACTTTATATGTTAGGCAGAGATCTCTTTGGAGTAGGCGATATGCTACAGAGTAAAGCTGGAGTTTTTTTAGACAGTCAGTGTAGGGCATCTGTTTGAGGCCAGTAATCCTCTTTGTGAGGTACTTCTGAGACCTTTCCAGCTGCTGCAGATGTCTTGTAAGGTACATTCCAAAAGGGGTGTTGTACTCTATAATGGGTCTAATGAGTGCCGAGTAGAGGGGAACAATGACCTCTTTTCTACTGGATGAGAATCCTTTTGTGATGAGGTGTGCCACATAGAAGGATTTCCTGACTACTGTGGCGATGGGATTACCAAAGGAGAGACTACTGTCCACCTGGGTCACAAGGTCTCTTATCACAAATTCAGCATTAAGTAGACTGCCATTTATGTGGTATTTCATGGATACAGAGCTTTTACCAAAAGGGATGACAATGCACTTTTTGGCATTGAGCTTGAGGCCATGCCTCTGATACCAGGCATCTGTCTCAGTGAGGCCCTTCTGTAGGATGTCCACATCATTTGGGGACTCAACTATGGCTCCTAGTTTGCAGTCATCTGCGAACTTCATTAGCCAGAGGCCTTCTGTGTAAGCCTGTACTTCAGAGAAGTAAATATCAAACAGGAGAGGTCCCAGGACTGAACTCTGTGGTACTCCACTTGTCACTGGTTTGAAGTCAGATTTGGAGTCTGCAACTTTTATAGTGTGGGTTCTGTCAGTGAGTCAGTTGGCAACCCATTTTGTGATGTAGGGATTTATACCTAGTTTAGTGATTTTAGCTATAATTCCAGAATGGTGGATGGTGTCAAAAGCCTTGGCGAGGTTAAGATAGGCTGTGTGAACAACCTTACCCTCATCTATAGCATTGTTCACTGCTTCAAAGAAGTCAATCAGTTTCAGAAGACATGATCTGCCTTTCACAAACCTGAAGTGGGTTGGGTTTAGAGTTTGGAGGTTACCAATGTCTTTGTTTATGAGTTCCATGATGATACGTTTCATGGCCTTGCAGACCAGGCTCATCAAGCTAATAGGGCAATAGTTCTCAGGATCAGTGGTGGCTTTGTGGAGTGGGATAAATGTTGCTGTGCACCATTCAGTGGGCACAAAGCCTGTGAGATCATGATTGAACATGGTGCTTAGGTGGGGATCCAGTTCATTCTGAAGTTCGTGTAAAACGCTGCCTGGGATGTTGTCCGGTCCCATGGATGCTGTGTTTTTGGTTTTAGAGAGTGCAGCTTTTACCTGCATAGATGTGATTACAGGGACTCTGCATTCTTCCTGTGTAGATATGGGCCCTTTAAGGGGTGAGGGGGGGTAAAGTTAGCACTGAACCTATCTGCCAACATGTTGGCAATATCAGTTGGTTCTGTAATTTTCATGCCATTGTGCTGTAACTCAGATCAGATCTGGATGTTGCCATTGAGATTCTTGACAAAGCTATAGAATGCTTTCTGGTTGCCCTTAGAATGAGTGGCAATTTTATTTTCGTAGTTAGCTTTGGAGGATCTTATAAGGGATCTCAGCTTCTTACTGAGCCTAACCAGGGAGCGCCTCCACCCATGGGATTTTACTCTCTTTTGCAACAGTTTCTTCCTTCTGTTGTAGAGTTTGTTTATGGCAGGGGACCACCAGATTGTCTCCTTGATTGTAAGCATTTCTAGATGACACACTTTGGTTGCAATACGTCAAAGTTGAAGTCAATTCACTTTTCCAATTCTTGGTTTAATTGCATTACAGTCAAAACAATGTGCTGTTAGTCTGCTTTAATGTTCAACGTACATCTCCAGCATCCATTTTTTATATATTAATCCAATTTTATGTGGGGTGATGAACTTTTCATGTGTAAATTTCCAAGACAATGACCTCCATTTTAATAAAGAAATAGTTTGGAAGATGATAACATAATTTTTTCTTCTTCACTTGGATAATAATTATTTATAGATCTGAAATAATCCCAGTAATGTTCTTTGTAATATTTTGTAGTATTTTTAACCACTTTATACATTCAGGATACAATTCATTTCTCTAATATTTTTTGATCCATCAAAAAATTAAAAGATCAATGAATTTAGGGACAGGATTTTTTATTGATGATTGCATTAAGTTAATTTTGTTTTGTATTCAGTATCTACAGTTTTGAATATCTAACCACATTTCTTTATTTAAATTGTTTTGGTTATATAATCTAGCGGTTGTAACTTTTCTTTATCTATCAGCTGAAACCAATATATTAGATTGTTTTCTCCTCAAATGCAATCATTGTAGTTACATTAAATGTACATATGTTGTTTTGTGTATGCACTATAGGAAATGTTAGAAAAAACATGCTTTTTATTCTGGGTTCTTGCAAATATAATTTCTGGAGTTAATCATTATCATAGAAATATAAGAAGAATTAATTAGTTGATTTCAGTTTTCTAAAATGTAATCTTTTAATAACGAAAGACAATTATTTTTTACTATTATATTTTGATGTGAAAATGTCTGATTTTAATCAAATGCTTTCTTGTATCTCTTTCCATTTAGCACTGTAATTATTATTTAACTAGAGAGAGATTGTCTTTACAATTATTGATAAAGAATATAATTCTAAATCTGGTAAACCAATGCCATCAGAAGACCAATCTCTTAAGTGATCATTTAGAGCCAATCTAAGTTTTTGGGATACCAAAGGAAACTTAGAATGAAGGAATTAAATTATCTTATACTCTGTGAAGTAGAATAGATAATGATTGTATTATGTATAAATGTTTTGGTAAAATAATCATTTTATTAAGAAAAGTCTCTCTTCCATTAAAAAAGCTTATTCCATTTATTACTAAAATTCTTTATAATGGCTAAAGTATTATTACAATTTATATTTATTATATTTTTAATATTTTCTGATAAGGTTATCCCTAAATATTTAATTATTTTATCTTCCACAGTATATTTAGAAAATCTTTCCTCTATATCATAAATATTGGCATTTATTGTAAAATGTTTCTTTGTTTGTTTTCATTAAATAAGTCCAGATTTTTTCTGAAAATTTTCTATTGCATTAAAGACACCATTAAGAGATTTTTTTGGTTGTAATTTAAAGTCAAAAGAATATCATCAGCAAATAATGTTATTTTAGAGTTTAAATTATTATTTATTTACATTCCTTTGATATCTAATCTTGATCTCATGTAGTTTGCAAATGGTTCCTTAATTAAAGTAAAGAGCAATGGCAACAATGGACAACCCTGTTAAGTTCCTTTAGTTATCAAAATTGACTCTGAAATATGCAAACCTATTCTTTTATAAGAAAAAGAGTTTTCATAAAGGAGATTTAAAGTTGTAAGAAGCCATTTGAGAAATTACATTCCTCTAAAACTAATAAAAGGTATTTCCAAAAGTGCTATTAATGTCTAAACTTATTAATGTTAAGTTAATATTTATATTATTTGCATAATCAATTATGGTTAATATTCTTTTAATATTAGCAGTATTCTTATTTTTTGTAAATCCAGTTTGATTGATATTAGTTAAATATGGAAGAAATTGTTGAATAAAAACTAAACAATCTTGATATCTACAAATAAGACCCATTTGTTTCTCCAATGGGAGTAAGAGCCAGGCTCAATGATTTCCCAAATGGGGCATGAGCCTTATGACTATCTTGTTCCCTGACCAGGAATCTATCTTAATGAGCCCTTTATTCCCCCAGAGGCAAGAGTCAGGTGTAAGACATTGGGCTAGTTCATCTATACTGCATGACCCCTCCCTTGCCATACTAACTCAACCACATGGAGAGTGTTGTCTCTTTATTACTTATTTTCTAGGAGGACGTATATGTCTTTGCATGCATCATCTTCTGGCATACATACAGGACATAGCCACTTTGACATAATTCTCAACTATATCCTGTAATTCCTCATCACAACTGTTGGGATCACAATGCAGTGATTCTGGCCACCTTCCTCCTTCCCATCTGGATAAATTGGTGTTGACCAGGTACTCCCATCTCCCATACTAGTTCTGCTCATGATCTGAATTCATAATTGAACATGGGTCATCTGAGGGTGATCTAAACTGGTAATTGAACTTGTGTCATCTGGGGGGGTGCAGCCAGAGCATTATCCCTTTACACCACAGGGCTGAAGCTGGCTTTTCTCCTTTGTTTTAAACTGTGGAGATACTCACCCTAACTGTGATCCTGTATATATTGACAAAATTAGCTGTAATGTTTTTTGGTTCACTAATAAGGTCTAATAATTACATATGATCCATTACTAATAAAGTTATTGAATTTGGAAACTTGACCTAAGAATATGACCCAGGTGTCACGGAATTACCCAAAAAGTGGTTAATATCAAGCTCTCCAGCATATAAGTTCTGGATCTCCTTATATATCTATCAGATGTGATCTATTTGATAATCAAGCTGGTAGTGGAGTGATGCTTCTCATCAAGAACTATATTCACTGTTGCATTGTTGAATTTACCATAGGTAGTTGTATTATGATGTATATCATTCTACATTACCCCCACATAATGTAGATGTCTGTTTTTTTTTTCATCTTTAGTAACTGGTGAAGAATAAAAAGGCTTATAATTGGTGATTTTAATGCAAGTATACTTGGTCCACTGATACTTTTGTTGACTATTTGGAAGAAATTAACTTTGAATGGTTAAACTAGATAAATACTCTCAGCAGGCTAAACTGCCTGTTTTCTGATTACCCTTTTTTATGGATGATATCCCTGCAAGTAGAATTCAAAACCATGAAGTTATTTTAGGTGCCTCATGTAAGTACTTGTATGTGAAGGTTAAAAAATAAAATAAAATAAATTAAAACTAAAAGTCTTCACTACTAAGACATTGCCTTCCCGGGAATAATATCAAGCTTTGTATGAACTTAGTTTTATCAGAAAGGCCTTTAATTTTGACTAACACTGACATTAGTAAAATATAAACTAAATTTATTGAAAGTCTACTTAAGATTCAGGACAAGTATTTTCCAATTTACATTACAAACATATCTCTCCACTGACCCTATTATGAGAGAATATCTTTATTTTCAGGAGTGATTTACTCATGTACATAATCTAACTATTTTTGAGGTATGACCCTATTTTCAGTCTTGATTTACCCCATCAGTGAGTCTTCTGAATCATCCTCATCACATGTGATTTTTGAAGCAGTCTAGCAGACAGAAAACCAGGGTCTATATTATAATCTCGAAGGTTTAATGCTTCGAATCACTAAAGATCGAACTTTAGTGATCAAAGCAGTAAACCATCAAAATTGTAATATAGCCTGTAAAAAAAACAAAAAAAAAAACAAATAAAGGGTGTTTAGGCAGGGAGGGAAGCCCCCTGCAACCCCCACACCCCCCACTACTTAAATATACCAACTTCGAGATCTCATTTTAATGAAGTATGGTGCATAAAGGGAGGAATTCCCTTTCCTACACTGTAGCACAATCTCAGAGTTATATTTAAGTAGCGGGGGTGTGGGGGTGCAGGGGGGCTTGCCCCCCTGCTTAAAACCTGTTCGGGTAAGTATTTGACGTTTAAATTTTTTATTTTTGAAGTTACGAAACTTCGATAATATGGTGTCGACCATATTGTATTCGATGTTCTGTAACTTTGAGATTATAATATAGACCAAGAAAACCATACTACATGTCCAACATATTAGTGGGAAAAATAATTTAAAGAAAGAGTACAGACATCTTCTATCTCCTGTTTTTAGAAGCAAAAAATAAATTACCTTGTATGGTAGAATTTTGCAATATAGTTCATTAAAGTATAGTGGTGCTTATACTTTTCCATAATTTTTTCTGCTTTTTTTTCAGATGTGTTTCTGAGTAGTACCCGCATTTCACTTGGAAATATGAAGAGTTATGTGCAATTTGGTATTCCAGTTTTATGCTAATTGCACATGTACACTTTTGGCCGAATGGAACTACTTTTGAAGGGTCTCTGTGCCTATTTTCAATGCTTGCAAGTTGAGAGGTATGATTACACATATCCAAGCTGATCAATACCCATGGATGATAACTGAGCTTCAATTCCTTCCTTCACTTAGTGATGTACTTTTAATGAGCAGAAGAAATAGAGGTGGATTACAAAAAATGATTTCATACTCTTTCTCAAATCTATGAAAAAAGATTGTCAGCTTGTCACCTTATATAAGATTATGTAACAACAAACTAAATAAAGGTACCTGTTTTCATGCCATAAAAGATTCTGGAAGGAAAGGCTGCCACTGGAATCACTACTTTTATTGCAAATGTAATAAAATGCATTGAAATGAGAAATTTTATTGCAGTTATTCTAACTGCTATATTGTTTCATTATCCATTTTTACTTTTCCCTCCTTCTCGCTTTTCTACATATTGTCTATTTCTCCTTCTTTGTTTTCTACATACTGACTGTTTTATTTGGGCTGGGTTGTGACAGAAAATGGTTTGATGACCAGTCCACTCACCTGGATATATAAATAACATTCTCAGTTGTAATAAGCCAGTCAGCAACATTTTTTTTTATCCTAAATGGCCTGTCTAGTTTTTGAAGAGCTCTACACCCCCCCCCCTTACATTATTCTCTGACTCTACTATGGTCTTCACTACTCCTGACATCTAGATGCCACCATTTAGATTCAGGAAATTGTTGCTGAATGAAAATGTTTTCCTCTTTGATAAACTTCATGTCTTTGTCACTGCATGATGTGACAAACTGCAAGTTGCAGCCTACATTTCCTAGAGAATGCACGCTATTCATAAATCAACATCTTGTACAAATTTACAACTACCCACTATACCATCCAGCCCTTTGATCTCCTTGAAAATCCCAGTAGTCTTTTCAGTCTGTCTAATTATAGACCTATATACTGTCAGGTGTCTACCAGGGCTTCCTTTGTTTATTACATAGCCAGGTATACTGTCAGGTGTCTGCGAGGGCTTGTTTTGTTTATTACAGAGCCAGGTATACTGTCAGGTGTCAGCCAGGGCTTGTTTTGTTTATTACACAGCCAGGTATTCTGTCAGGTGTCTGCCAGGGCTTATTTTGTATATGACACATCCAGGTATACTGTCAGGTGTCTGCCAGGCCTTGTTTTGTTTATTACACAGCCAGGTATACTGTCAGGTGTCAGCCAGGGCTTGTTTTGTTTATTACACAGCCAAGTATACTGAGAGGCCCCATAGACAGTGTTTTTAGACATAGAAAGCACCTTCATGCATGTTTATGGGAGATCTTGGAGATTCAAGGATAGTGTGCTTTGGATAGTCATCTCTGGTGTAAAGTTTGCACTAAATTTGTTTGCTATTATATTGGTATGTCTACTAAATCAAAGTAGATTGTGCCATTATGAATGAGTTTAAAGCACTATTGGATATTATGACTTAGCTTCCTAACATAGCTTGGGTTGGGAGGGTGGCCTAACAGTTAAGGTATTTGCCTTATAAACACAAGGTACAGGGTTTGAATCTCACAGGGGATAACTGGCTAGGCTCAAAATGGCTCACAAGGGCAGTTAGCCTAGTACTAACCTATGAACCTTAAGAAGTATTTGTAGTTCTCCTTAGGATCAGATGCTAACTAAAATTCATAGGCTGCTTTAGTTGACCTGATAGCATTTTTCAAGTTTTA